>NC_141831.1:17301663-17469163 GCF_982586985.1 Callionymus lyra
TCACTAAGAGAGTTAAGACAGTTCTACTTTGAGTCTCTCCTGGACAATTGACTCACTAAGAGTATTAAGACAGTTGTACTTTGAGTCTCTCCTGGACGACTGACTCACTAAGAGAGTTAAGACAGTTCTACTTTGAGTCTCTCCTGGACGACTGACTCACTAAGAGAATTAAGACAGTTCTACTTTGAGTCTCTCCTGGACGACTGACTCACTAAGAGAATTAAGACAGTTCTACTTTGAGTCTCTCCTGGACGACTGACTCACTAAGAGTGTTAAGACAGTTCTACTTTGAGTCTCTCCTGGACGACTGACTCACTAAGAGAATTAAGACAGTTCTACTTTGAGTCTCTCCTGGACGACTGACTCACTAAGAGAATTAAGACAGTTCTACTTTGAGTATCTCCTGGACGACTGACTCACTAAGAGAATTAAGACAGTTCTACTTTGAGTCTCTCCTGGACGACTGACTCACTAAGAGTATTAAGACAATTCTATTTTGAGTCTCTCCTGGACGACTGACTCACTAAGAGAGTTAAGACAGTTCTACTTTGAGTCTCTCCTTGACGACTGACTCACTAAGAGAATTAAGACAGTTCTACTTTGAGTCTCTCCTGGATGACTGACTCACTAAGAGAATTAAGACAGTTCTACTTTGAGTCTCTCCTGGATGACTGACTCACTAAGAGAATTAAGACAGTTCTACTTTGAGTCTCTCCTGGATGACTGACTCACTAAGAGAATTAAGAAAGTTCTACTTTGAGTCTCTCCTGGACGACTGACTCACTAAGAGAATTAAGACAGTTCTACTTTGAGTCTCTCCTTGACGACTGACTCACTAAGAGAATTAAGACAGTTCTACTTTGAGTCTCTCCTGGACGACTGTCTCACTAAGAGAATTAAGACAGTTCTACTTTGAGTCTCTCCTGGACGACTGTCTCACTAAGAGAATTAAGACAGTTCTACTTTGAGTCTCTCCTGGACGACTGACTCACTAAGAGAATTAAGAAAGTTCTACTTTGAGTCTCTCCTGGACGACTGACTCACTAAGAGAGTTAAGACAGTTCTACTTTGAGTCTCTCCTTGACGATTGACTGACTAAGAGATTGAAGACTTTTCTACTTTGAGTCTCTCCTGGACGACTGAGCTTCTCTATCTAATAATAAACAACACTTATCTCAAACTGATGTAACAACCACATTCATTTATGGGTCTGTAACTCGATGACTGTAAAAAAAAAGCCAGGGACACCCTGGACAGATCTCCAGGCCATCACTTGCAGACAGACAACAACTCACACCTGTGGGAAATGTAAAACCACGGAGCTTGGACGACAGCAAACATGTTGAAGTTACCCAATGACACACCAACGGTTCACGTGATGTTCTTCTCAACTAATCTGCTGTGACTTGGTCCTAATGTAGACTTAATCCTCAGAGACACAAATATTTCCGCTTCATTTCTTTAATTCAGCCAAAATACCAGCCCAGTTACGGATGAGAAGATCGAGGCGATTCGGCAGCAGAGAGACAGAGAGTGTCGGACCTGTCGACGGACAGGTTCATCTCTCTGCTGGTCTTCCACCACCAGCTTCTGCAGCAGAAAACTCTGTAAATAAAGTCGTCTCGGCGGCGCGCTACTGTCAACACGATCGCTTCCACGCCGTCATCATTGCGAGATAAAAGCCTCGGTTTGAAGATGAATGATGTTCCACCTCGTCAAGATGTTTTTCTTCCTTCCCAGATTACGCAGCTGGAGGGGAATTTTGTTTGATATCAAAGTATCCTTTTTGTTTAGCGCAGCGTGAGAACGTATCAAACACATTCAACTACAAAGTCAGAAACGGCAGATCTGTTGCATTAACTGTGACGTTGCTAAGAAATCCATCTGTAAATCTTTAGATTTGATTCAGAGGATCAGTGATGATCAGTTGACGGTCATCGGTCACGAACACACGACCTCATAAACTTGGTCAAAAAGCCCTTGTTGAAGTTTTTTTTTCCGTTGTTGCTCTTTTCATACTTCCTTGGATTAACTGCCCCTTTTGCCCATTATGCCTTTCCACTGACGTAAGACCCGCCTCCAGCTGTTGACCTACATGTTCAGCTGTGACTAGAAAGGCAGCAGGGAATCGTACTCTTGTCAGAAACAGGCTAGTCCCACGGGTCCCTGTAGCACTGTCCGGGGAGGTCAGAGTTTAGTTTGGTGTGAACTCCACCGAAGAGAGTCCAGCCAGAGAAACTCTTGTTTCTAAAGCGGGGGGGTCGGCAATTAAATATCCTCAGGGGCCACATGATAAACTGAGAGCGTTGTGAGGGGCCGTCAAGACAAAAGAGGCGCGAAGAGACAAAATATGGTGGGGGAAAAACAACAAAAAAGAAATAAAACATACTGATAAAAAAGAAATAGTATGCCTTGTACCTTTCCTAAAACGCTTGTAAAATCACTTTTTTTCCCTAAACATGGTCTCAATATTCAATGAATAAGTCCCCTTCACCAGAAGGGTACGGGCAGAAAAAGTCCTAAACAAACAACTTAAAGTGTTACTTTACAAATGTAACTTGTTTTCTACTCACCCTCATGTCGGCTAAGGGTTGGTATTATTTTCAGAGTAATCTGTTCCCTTTTAGAGTTATAGTGCGATAAACAAGGGCACTTTGAAGATCTTCTTGGGCTTAAAATGACCGGCATGAGTGTGTCCAGACTATGCCCGATTGTTTGGGCCTTAAAGGCAAAGGCAGAACACGTATGTGTGCCAAGTACCCCCTTATCATTAGTGCAATAACATGAATGGGCTAATTTTTCCTCTTCTCACTCCGAAGATGGTTTTAAACTCAAGTACAGCTTTGTACATAAAACATATCAAGCAAATCACAGCATTAAAAGAAGGAAGTCCTCCAATGTTTTTTGCCTTCTTTTAGCTCTCAGCAGCTTCACCCATCATTTTTCGGAATCCATCGCGATCGGCCGATAAATAAGGCTTGCACATTTTTATTCAAAGGTTTTTCCCAATATTGTATCTGGTGGAAATCTCCGGGCAAAACGGGGTACTTCAGCTAGTACAAAATACAATTGTTAGTTGTTACAGTCAAATATTTGCGACCTGGATCAGTTCTTTTCTGACCTCTGGGGGGCAGCATAAATACGACCAAAAGGGCCTCGAAGTGGCCCCCAGGCCGAATCGTCACCAGGTCTGTTCTCGACTAAAACTGGCAGATGAGAGTTTTATCCTCCATCTTCACGTTAGAGGATCCATTTGTCCTTCCTCCCCATACTCATGAACCAAACCCCTGAGATACTTCCTCACTGGGACAAGAAATCCAGCTCTGATCTTGAAGAAATGTTCTCGTGTGGTCTTTGATTCTTAACACTAAGTATGTTGTCAGCATATCAACACATCAGTACAAAGAAGTACTTTTTGTAAAACATGTGTGTGTGTGTGTGTGTGTGTGTGTGTGTGTGTGTGTGTGTGTGTGTGTGTGTGTGTGTGTGTGTGTGTGTGTGTGTGTGTGTGTGTGTGTGTGTGTGTGTGTGTGTGTGTGTGTGTGTGTGTGTGTGTGTGTGTGTGTGTGTGTGTGTGTGTGTGCCGAGAGCCCTGAGCCTAAAAACGAATCACCAAGTAACATCTAAGAACTAATAAAAATACAGACGCAGTGATGAGTGGCGACAAACATTTTTATTTGATCTGACTCATCTGTACAAACATGACACCAGTGCGACCATCATCCGCTCCAGTGTTTTTGAAGTGTCAGCACATTTCATTTCATAATTATTACAAACACTACAGCCCCTGCAGAGATGAGTAATAAAGCCGGCGGATAATTATAGCTGCGACTCAGAGTTCGAACACGTCGCACTGCTTCATCATTCTATTTATCTTCAAGTCTGGAAACTTTTCGAACATCCAGGATTATTCTTAACTATTCTTTCTTTATCATGAATTCCCCTTCATCAGTATTTTCATCAAGTATGTATCAAAAAAAACATTTTATTGTATTTATTAAACTTGTTTAAAGCATCAATAATTTACATTTTATCACAATTATTTTGCTTTATATTTTCTGTTATGATGGTAACTTTTGACCATGACTCATGTACTGCAACTCTCTGGTTTGTGTTTTAACGAAGATATTCACTACGTAACTTTGTCTGGACAAACTGTCTGGAGAGTCTGTGAGTGTCATGTGACCACTTACAGCTTACATGCTTTAATAAATACAATTTACCACGTGCTCCCTCTTGTTTTACCATTATTTTATTTTTTTTGCTTTTATGCTTTTTTTTCTTTCTGCTAAATATGAATAGATAATAAGATTATGATTGATGTCTACAGTTGGGGTTAAGGCTTAGATTCAAGGTTTATGGATAATGTTAGGGTTGATGTCTAAATTTGGGGTTAAGGTTTAAAGTTAGGGTTAAAATCGATCTCTACAGTTGGGGTTAAGGATTAGATTTCGGGTTAAGATTGACGTCTACAGTTGGGGTTAAGAATTAGATTTCGGGTTAAGGGATAGGGTTAGGGTTGATGTCTACAGTTGGGGTTAAGGATTAGATTTAAGGTTAGGGTTGATGTCTACAGTTGGGGTTAAGGATTAGATTTAAGGTTTAGGGATAGGGTTAGGGTTGATGTCTACAGTTGGGGTTAAGGATTCGATTTAAGGTTAGGGTTGATGTCTACAGTGGGGGTTAAGGATTACATTTAGGGTCAGGATTGACGTCTACAGTTGGGGTTAAGGATTAGATTTAGGATTAGGGTTGATGTCTACAGTTGGGGTTAAGGATTAGATCAGGGTTAGGGTTGATTTCTACAGTTGGGGTTAAGGATTAGATTTAAGGTTTAGGGTTGATGTCTACAGTTGGGGTTAAGGATTAGATTTAGGGTTAAGGTTGATGTCTACAGTTGGGGTTAAGGATTAGATTTCGGTTTAAGATTGACGTCTACAGTTGGGGTTAAGGATTAGATTTAGGGTCAGGATTGACGTCTACAGTTGGGGTTAAAGATTAGGTTTAAGGTTTAGAGTTGATGTCTACAGTTGGGGTTAAGGATTAGATTTAGGGTTTAGTGTTGATGTCTACAGTTGGGGTTAAGGATATATTTCGGGTCAAGATTGACATCTACAGTTGGGGTTAAGGATTAGATTTAAGATTTAGGGATAGGGTTAGGGTTGATGTCTAAAGTAGGGGTTAATGATTAGATTTAGGGTTAGGGTTGATGTCTACAGTTGGGGTTAAGGATTAGATTTAGGGTCAGGAGTTGGGGTAGGGGAAAGATCGTTATAAGAAGAAGAAAAAATAAAATGTCTCATAGAGATCCCAAACTTTTGAGAAAGTGATTCACATTCCTGTGGTTCCATATCATCCTGGTCGGAGGGTGATTGCTGCCGCTGCCCTGGTGCGCCGGTCTAATCAGGACCATCACCCCCGCAGGACGACTGCTGCCATCTTGTTTCCAGCCTTTTATCGTTAATCAACATTAGGCGGGTGATTCATGCGCGCCGGGGTGCGTGACACTTCCTCCCCTCTCATTCACCTGCCAGAACAGACGCTGAGAAAAGGCACATCTGATTAAAAACGTCCACACAATGAGGGCGATAATGAACATGTTGAGGTTCTCTAGCCAGGACTGAACCCAACACTGTCCTCGCACCTCCAGCACTAGCTCGCTCGATAATTATCCTCCATTATGATCCTTTTTTTTTTATAGTTTCCTTAGCTTTAGAATCGACAGCAACTGGGTCACCTCATTTAGCAGCGGCCTTTCAGCTCACATCAAAAGGCGACATGGATGATCAGGACGATTTCTTAAATGCTACATATTTCTGTTTCATCTCCGCTTGAAGTCGTCGACACGCATAATTATTTTCGCTTCTAATGTGGATGATTTGATGAAAGCGCACAATGTTGAGGTGCAACAACAGGAAGATTTTCTTTTTTTTTTCCCGGTGACGCAACCAAAGGGGAACGTCAGGGAGTCGTGATCAGACGGGAAAACGTATATAAATATTTGCTAACACTTCAACTTCTTGGAAAGTTTTTAGGAGTTTTTACCAGATAATTGTTCAGTCGCGCCACCGTGGATGACCCACGTCACGTCGGAGATCTGAAGTCCAGATTCAGGAACCATCAGTGTTCAGCAGGTCGGAAAAAAAAAGACGTCACGGATGAGCACGCCGCTTCACACTTTTATCTGTCGCGAGGATAAATGGAGCGCGGAGACTTTTAGGAGAAGATTTTCGGGGGGGTTGATGTCAAACGGTGGTGCAGTAGTCGTTTCTGCAGCGTCACTGAAAACTATGGTGTTGGTTTTATGTGTGTCTTCTTTATGATGTTACAGTATTTATCATGTGCCTCTGCTAACTTCCTGTAGACACCTTGGTTTCCTCCCACAATTTCGGGGTTAGCCTCTCTAGCCTCAGTCAGGGTGGTCATAATGTATTTGTCATCCTTTTGAATGTCGCTAAATTTTCATAGAGTGGATATTTACTGAGAATTTGGCCATTAGTGACATTAATTTGGAATCAAACCTACAGATGAGTCACTATTTCAGTCACTCTTTGAGACGTCAAAACCCAAAAAGAAATGGGGCGTTCAAGAGCGTTGTTGAGAATCTGTAAATTTAGTTGGGGTTAAGGATTACATTTAGGGTTAGGGTTGATGTCGACAGTTGGGGTTAAGGATTAGATTTTGGTTTAAGATTGACGTCTACAGTTGGGGTTAAGGATTAGATTTAGGGTCAGGATTGACATCTACAGTTGGGGTTAAGGATTAGATTTAAGGTTTAGGTATAGGGTAGGGTAGATGTCTACAGTTGGGGTTAAAGATTAGGTTTAAGGTTTAGAGTTGATGTCTACAGTTGGGGTTAAGGATTTGATTTAAGGTTTAGGGTTGATGTCTACAGTTGGGGTTAAGGATTAGATTTAGGGTTTAGTGTTGATGTCTACAGTTGGGGTTAAGGATAGATTTCGGGTCAAGATTGACATTTACAGTTGGGGTTAAGGATTAGATTTAAGATTTAGGGATAAGGTTAGGGTTGATGTCTAAAGTAGGGGTTACTGATTAGATTTAGGGTTAGGGTTGATGTCTACAGTTGGGGTTAAGGATTAGAAGGTCAGGAGTTGGGGTAGGGGAGGATCACACGGTTGTTGAGAATCTGTAAATTTAGAGCTCACAAAATTTTTTTGAGGAGCTTAACTACATTTTCAACTCTTAAGATTTTTCGTTTGTTTTGGCGCGGCTGTGCTAACGACGCTAACTGTACCTAAAAACAACGACAGGATTCGACTTTTGTCGACGCGTTTGCAGGGTTTCTAAAAACGCGCCTGTGATCTTATCGCTGGCGTCCCTGCAGACTCGCTCGCTGTGATATTTCAACAGCAGCTCAGATGATGAAAGGTTTCAGTCGCCGTTCTCCTGCTTTTTACCTTATTTTCCCCTCAACATTCTCCACCGGCGGACCTTGTTAGCTTTCATTTTCCCGCCGCCTCCAAATGACAACGGGCCAAAGTTCGTGCCATCACCGAAACAAGGAACCTCCCAATTTGTTGAAGCCCTGACGATACAGAGTAGAAATTTTTCTTTGGTCAAACTTGTCTTTCGGAGACTCAACTTCAGACGCTTCTTATTTTGTCTATAAAGTTTAAACCTATTAATTGAAATCTTATGAAGAAAAAACTGTTATAATATTGTCTTTTCTGGCCATAAAAGGAGGTGAATAAAGTTGTTGTGTCAACATGTAATGATTCGTTCTGGTCTCTTCAGGGTCAAGGCTAAGAAGGGGGTGAACCTGGTCCAGACCAAGTCCAAGAACGCCCAGTGGAAGGTGGACTGGGAGGTTCTCTCCGGTGCCAAACACTCCATAACCACCATCGACGTCAACAAGAACAAAGATGTCAAACAAGGGTAAGTTGACGACGAAAACTCTTCTTCTGTGGTAATCTCGGAGGGCTCCCCCTGGTGGTGAAGGAAAATGTTTATTTTCTAAGATTCCATTAGTTCAACTTTAGACTTTTTTTTATGTGGCATCAACTTTTTAAGGGATTCTGTCCATTTTTCCATTTTCCTACTTTGAGAAATTAAGATTATTTAAAGGTGGCGTTTTTTTAAGTACCCTATGCAGGAATTTAACTTAGATTTTCTGACCTTGAAATGATCTTTGAGAGTATTTCGTAAGTGAGTTGTAAGTTGTACAGTTTTGAGTAACGACAATGAGTTTTTGGGGGGTTTTAGTTCCTGTGGAGACGAGTTGAGAAGACATTGTGGGAGCTGAAGCAGCTGCAGAGACGTCGGGCGGAGAAGCTAAAAATGAACAACAATTAATCACATTAGCGTTTCATTAACTCCCTCCTCCCCTCCCATCGACTCCCTCCCTCTCTCTCTCTCTCCCCCGTCTCAGTTGTTTACCTTTAGAGCTTCAGAGTCTGCTGACCCTGGTCATGTCAGCGGCGCCCCCTGTCAGTGAGTCCAGCAGGGGGGGTCAAGCGTGGACGAGAGGTCGTCCAGGATTTTGTCAAAAAAAATAAAATATTCAAAGATTCTTTTGCTGTTATGACCATGAAACTCGGGGGGCGCTGTAGCTCATTTCACATTTAAATTAATTGAAAAATGATAAAGAAGAAGAAACTGTTTTATGTTTGACAGCCTGTAGATCAAAAATGTGTTTTTGGAACTTATTTCAAAAAGTTAATGCTGATTGACGGTTAGAATCTATAGCAATAGAAAATACAAAAAATAAATTTGCTTAAACCACCACTTTAAAGTTTTACCTTACCTTACCTTACCTTACTTTAGGACAAATTAATTCAATGTTACATTAAAAACAAACACTAAACACTCTAAGGACACAATCAAATACAACACAAAATCCACCAAAAAATGTCAATTCAATAAACTCCTAATACTTAATATCAAGAAAACCCCTAAAACATAATTTCAGTTTTAATAAATAATAATTTCAACTCAAATCTTAAACAACAAATCAGCTCTGTTAAAAACGACATACATGTTTTACATACATTCTATGTTTTTTTTAATGGTCATGAACAACAAGTGCACTTTTTAGCTGGTAATCTTTAACAAATACTTTTGTTTGTTTTGTTTTTTTATTCATAAATCTTTACGAAAACAGGTATTAACGTCAGAATAAAAGTACAGAACAAGTGTAATAACCATTGAAAATCAGTCAAAGTAAATAAAATCGAATAACATCTTTATGGAAAAATATATCAAATTAAAAGTACATAATTACCTTCATAATGTATGTAATGAAGCAAAAAGTACATTGTAACACCTTAATACTGTACGTGAATTAATTACAGATACTCCAAAACTGCACTTGTGTATAGTTAGGAGATATTTGTACTTTATCTCTCTTTGGTTTTCCTGTTTGTGCGAGGCTTTTCAAAATAAAAGTCACATTAATCTATATCTTTTGGTAGAGCAACTTAAAATTACTATCTTTTCTCTGGGTCAAAGTGACCCGGTGGCCCGAAAACAATCTTGTGTTGCTTGTTTTTTTTCAGGCCACTGACCCAGAGACAACACAAGGGTTGAGGAAAAAGTTGACCCGTTACAAAGCTTGTGATGCAATCCAGTATAAACGCATCAAGAAATTGGAGCTTTTAAGTTAAATGATTTAGTTCCGAGCAGCTCCGGGGGGTCCGAGGGTTTCTAAAGTAGTGGGTGAGAAACAGTTTGACGCTCAGCGTGTTGCCAAGTCGTCTGGTTCTGTCCAATTTGGCTCCGAGGGTTTAAACCGACAATCTTTCACGGCCCGGCCTGAAGCGCCCCCTGGTGGCTTGGGTTTGATTCTCTCCCCCCCCCCCCCCGCGAGCGATCCTTGCGTCGCGCCCTCCGACCTTCTGCTCCGCCGGCGACCCCCCAAAACAGGTCGCCCGCTCACCACTGCTGCCTCTCGCCGCGAGAACGACCACACTTGCCCTTTAACCACACACACGACGACACTTGTTTTCGGGAACACACACTGGTGTGCGGCTGAAGGACACGTAATCGCTTCTGTCGTTTTTAGTGTTTTTAGGCTTGTGGGAGATTCATCTTCTTACTCTCCGCCCGCCGGCCGCACTGACACAGAGGAGATCCAGTCTTTGCCCCGATCCACGCGAAAAAAAACCACAGTTTTCTCCTCTTTTGCACCGTGTTTTGACACTTTTGAATGAGCTCACACTTCAGTGGCCTCGTCAACAACCGTCACCGTCGCTTCTCTCCGGACATTTGTCAAAGTCAACAGATCGAGTCCCAGGAATTCATTTTTTTTAAAAAGGAAAATTCTGCCAAAAGTCAAATAAGACGTATTTTTTAAGGGTTGGGATAATTTTTAGACTAATCTGTCTTTTTGAGGTTATGGACAGAAATATATGTTCATACTGCCGTCGCCAACGCTGCTCAATTTTTGGCTTAAAACTTTGAAAAAATGGTTTAACTTTTAAAACAGTATGGAACTGTGTTTAAGTGAAAAATGTTGGAAGAGCATAGAACTTATAATCAAAACTTAGAAAAGCGTTAAACTTTGAAAACGCATTAAACTTAAAAAAAAAACAACATTCAACTTTTGAAAACATGTAAAACTTTGAAAGAGTGTAAAACTTTGAAATAACGTAAAACATTTTAAAAAAAAACTTGGAAAAACTAAAAACCTTGATAAAGCGTAAATCTTTGAAAAAACATTTGAAAAAACATTTGAAAAAAACATTTGAAAAAAACATTTGAAAAAAACATTTGAAAAAACATTTGAAAAAACATTTGAAAAAGCGTCAAAATTTGAAAAAGCGTAAAACTTTGAAATTCGTAAAACGTTTAAAACGCGCAAGACCTTGAAAAAAACACCAAACTTTTAATAACTGAAAACTTTGAAAAAGTGTAAAACTTTGAAAAAGTGTAAGTCTTAAAAAAAACCCCGCTAAACTTGGAAAAAAAAGTAAAACTTTGATAAGCGAATAATTTGTAAAAAGTGTGAAGCGATATTTGACTTTGGCTTCTTATACTCTGGTATGTTCAGGTCTGATCAGTACAGTTCTACATCTTTGCCTTCCTGGAGCCGTTGTTGCACAAATTACAATTTTTTTTAAAGTTTGTTTGTAGCAGAAGCTAAAATGCTAACATGCTCCACAGACAGGGTCTGAATTAGGGTGAACTATCTCTCTGACTTTTAAAACCCACGTCCAGAAATCAAACAAAACAAACACTCGGAAACAAATTTCACTCCATTCTTCGTGAAAAGACACTTTTAAAATAAATTGAAATGTTGCTTCTGGACAGCAGGGGGCACTGCCTCCTTAATACTATGAAATGCAAGCAGCGATGAAATCAATAGTCAAACACCAGCTGGAGTTGTTTGTAGGATTTAATTTCCTTCATTGTATTGCGACATAATGAAGCTGAAAACACACCATCTCCACAAAACGCTTCTTCCTCTAATTAGACAATTAGCTTAAGAAGTGCTGCAGGAGCTTCTAATACTGTAATTATTCTCACCATGTGCTTTAGTTGGGTTTAATCAACAGCTACTGCTTGCTGCTCACATCTACTCTGAACGACCTGGACCAGAGAGGTCCTGGACGACTCTGTGGGTTGAGATGAAGGATGTGGAGGCGAAGAGTTCGTTCGCTCTGACTCCGATGTTTACCCGAGCAGATGTTTTCTCCGGCAGATGCTCCTAAGAAGTGTTTTTAAGTGATGACAACACTTTCTTGTAGACGCCGGAGCCAAGATCCACCGGTCAGAGTTAACTAGCTTGATGTTAACCAACATTTAAATACATTTAACTACAACATTTAACCCTTGTCTTATCTCTGGTGTAAAAACAAATGTATTTGTGGTATCCCTTGTGTTATCTCTGTTCCTCAAACACATTTGTTTATCGGCCACCAGTTGACCTTGACCCAGAGACAACACAAGGGTTAAAAATTATGCTTAAATAAATGGGTAAACTTTGTAGATCTGTAAGACTTTGATAAAGCATCAAACTTAGTAAATGCATGAGACTTTGTACTATTGTTGTCACAAGTACCAATACTTTGGTCCTAATTAGGTACCAGTAGGTGAAAAATACAAGGGTACCGGCTTTTTTTTTTGCACCGTAAGTACCGAAGTACTCGGCTTTTAACCAACCGGGACAGAACACGCAAGTACGAGAGAAAAAACAAAACTCCTAGTCAAGAAGCGTCGAGTAAACATCGTTTTTATGTGTAAAAAACAACAACACTTTTCACATGAAATACACAAACAACTAACGTCTTCACTGTTTAAAGTTAACAGCTTTTATACGTTTATTAGCATGGAATATCGTCGAAAGAATGCATACTCAAGTTTACGAACAAACAATTGCTAACGTTAGCATTTTCACTGTGTGTTTATATTTTAGCAACATGGAATATCAGCAAAAACAATGCTTTCACATGAATTTTATGAAGAAACAATAGTTTTAAAGCAAGAATACTCACATAAAAGTAGAATTGGGAATCCACTACACTTCGCGAGCACGCGCAAACGTAGTGGTAGGGCGTAGTGGTAGTGGTCAAACTGAGAATTGGAATCGGGCCTTATTTAGTGATAAACGAGCCAGTGTGAGTTTCATTTTGAAATTCTATGGTTTCAAGTTTTTGTTAAAGAATTAAACATTATAAAAGCGTAAAATATTGACAAAGAATAAATCTTTGAAAAAATGTAAAACTTTGAAAAAGTATAAACTTTTGAAAAAATGGTCAAACTTTGAAAAAGTGCACAACTGTGTCGGCGCTGAACTTTTTAAATGCATTCAATTTTGTGAAACTGTAAAACTTTGTAAAGATGTCAAACTTTGTAAAAATGTCAAACTTTCTAAAGCGTCAAACTTTCTCAAGCATCAAACTATGAAAAATGGTTAAACATTGTAAAACCGTCAAACTTTATAAATGCATTCAATTTTTTTAAAGTGTAAAACTTTGTAAAAACCTTAAAACTTTGTAAGAGTGTTAAACTTTGTGAAGCTTCAACATTTTAAAACGTGTCAAACTTTGAAAAAGTCTACACTTTTGAATACTTGACGCTTTGTAAAAACATAAACTTTTTTAAAGCATCAAACTCTGAAAAAGATTAAAATGTTTTAAATGCATTAAATGTTGTTAAAGTGTAAAACTTTGAAAAACTGCAAAACTTTGCAATTGCATTAAATTCTATAAAACCATAACACTCAAAAGCATTAAACATAGAACTTGAGCTAATGTGAGTTTAAGTGGTGGAAACACATGAGGTCAGCTCACGCCCTCTGGTGGTTACAACATATATATATATTGTCAACTCAAGCTCAGAGTTAGTTCCTGTTGCTCTTAAAACTTCTCCCGGAGATGTTTATTTCTCTCTGGTCGTGGAAAGTCCTCAGACGTTCTGGTTAATCCGAGGAGCGCAAACAATTCTGTCAAGAGATATTGGAGCAGAAGTTCGACACCCGTGTAGCCCGATGATACCAAACTTTATTTAAATGTTATCTTCACAATCTTTGATCATCGTCTTGCTCTCTAAAGGAAGAAACAATCGTTGGAAAGCCGCGGCTTCTCTTCCTCCCGGCGCTTTGATCCGATGACTTCTCCAAGTAAATCAGTTCAAACAGACGTCTGATCAAAGACGCTAAAACCCCCTCAAGCTCTCAGCGAGCCCAGAGCCGGAGCTTCTCAAATATGGAGTCGGCTTTGTTGCTCTGCTGACGCTTCGTTGTTAGCGGGACGGAGACGTCGGCGGCTCTTGGCTTCCTTTAACGTTCCGGTCCCTCCTGCGCTCCCTCGTCCTCCCGCTCTCCTCTGGGTACTCCTCTGGTTCTCTGGCGGTCAATACACTCCTAATGAGAATCTAGATTAAAAGACAGGAACCGATTAGGAAGGAGATGAGACACGAGGAGAATAGATGGATGTTGAAAAGACCAACTCAGCGCTGATACCACAAAATGAAACCGAGAGATTTCTTTCTAACTCTCTTGGATTCACTTGTATGACAACTTTGGTATTGATTCGTCCGCTCAACTCTCAGTGAACTCACTTCTTTTCTTGTCGTCCGGATAAAACTGCCATTGTTTGGAGGCGATGATGTCATAGTCTCTCTTTTCGTTCGCCCTTAAACTTCATCACTAACATATTAAATACTAAATACTTTCCTGCACTCGCGAAGTTTAGACATTTTTATTTCTGGCTCCCCCGAGTGTAAGAACGGTGTAATCGCAAATGTAGTGAAAACTGAAGCGTCTCCAGCTAAGTTTTTTCTGCCCTTTAGTTACAATTTAAATGAATGGAACCTTATGCAACTGCCGTCTCCGGTTCTCGACCCTTAAGTAGTTCTGTGGTGACGTGGCAAAGTAAAAAATTAAATTAAATAAAAATAGTTCTCGGGATTGAGTCCCGACGGTCTAAAATACATTTTTAGAGAATAATTTTTGAAATTTGACTATTTTTAGTACAGTTTATATTTGGTTGTTTGAATTCAACGTATACAATGTGATAGAAAATATATATATAGAAAAGATTTCAGCTTTAGTAAGAGGCTAATGTAAGACAAAGATATGTATAACTTGCTTGTTAAAATATAAGTTTTTAAATACAATTTTGAAAGAAATAAACGTTGCTAGTGGAAGAAAAACCGAGAAAAAAAAAATATCTAAATTCGAAAGTTAGAATGAAAACCTATGAGAGAAAAAGGTTCGGGAGAACGTAAAGATAAATAAAAATTAAGTTGACCTTGGAAAATAAATAAAAAAATAGAGAGAAAATTATTTGTTTGATTGACATGTGTCACTCACTTTGGTGGGGGGGGGCAGGGGGGTTCCACCATGATACCACGAGCCTATCGAGCGCTACAATCACGGCGGCGCGCTGGACTAAATTAGCAATCTTGCGCGGGCGCCGCACAGCCTGATTGTTTATTGACGAGCCGATGGCAGAAGTATTGGCGCCATCATTAGATCTGGGAGCGATGAAGAGGTGCTTTAGATACTGTCACTCCTCATCACACGCATACAACACTGGACTCCTGGCCAGTCGAGCACCTGCAGGGGGCGCCGCACTGGACTGTCGGTGTGTTCAATGTCGGTCAAGACAACTTGTCATCATTATTTTAAAGAACATTGTTTAGGTGCAAGAACCCGTTTTGTTAGCACTGACAGTACGTTAAGCTAATGAGCATTGAGGTGCTATTGGCTACGTTCAAAAAAATCCCTCCTGATTCTTTTTTTTTAGGTTTAAAACACATGTACACACTCAAGTATTCACACAAATATACACACACACAGCTTGCCAACCTAGACAGCCTAGACACATAAATATACACACAGAAATACACACACAAAATACACACAAAGCTTTCTAAATGACTCTCAGAAGAGTCGCCCAATAGATTACACATGGACACACACACACACATACACTGGTACATGTAAAAACATACACACCGTACACACAAACACGTGCTTACACATGTACACACACACACACATACAGTAAACACAAACATGCACGCACACACATGCATACACATGTACACACAGATATAAACACACTCACAAACACATGCATACACATGTACACACACTGATATACACCACACACACATACACACACATGTAAACACAGATATAAACACAAATCATAGATACACACACACACACACACACCTACACGCACACACACAGACAAATAAAGACACACACACACTCACAGGCGGATACAAAAACACACACACAGACAGATACAGACACACAGATACAAACACACACAGACAAATACACACAAACAGATGTATACATAACCACACACACAGGGACATATACAGACACACACAGACAGATACAGACACACACACTTACAGACAGATACAGACGCACACAAACCGATACAGACACACACAAACAGATACAGACACACACACTCACAGACAGATACAGACACACACAAACAGATACAGACACACACACTCACAGACAGATACAGACACACACAAACAGATACAGACACACACACTTACAGACAGATACAGACGCACACAAACAGATACAGACACACACACTCACAGACAGATACAGACACACACACTCACAGACAGATACAGACGCACACAAACAGATACAGACACACACACTCACAGACAGATACAGACACACACACTCACAGACAGATACAGACGCACACAAACAGATACAGACACACACACTCACAGACAGATACAGACACTCACACGGATACAAAAACACACAAAGACGGACACACACACACACACACAGACACACACACACAGACGGACACAAAAACACACACAGACAGATACAGACACACACAAACACACACAGAACACAGGAGGAAGTCAAGAGATGTGAACTTGTGAGAATAACTTTGAGTAAAACATAAATGAAGTGAAGAATCTGCTCGTTCAGAGATTATTTCTCTCCTTAATATGTTTTTCAGTGTCTCCTCTCAAACCACACAAAATAACAATACACTTCTCTCTCCAGCCCAGAATACTTTTGCTGTCTCCACACAGTGAAGCAACTCTTCTTGTGTGACTGGGGTTCATGTGGGGGAGATTTAAAAAATAAATGCTGAGAGTAATTGCATGTTGAATTATTCACCAACATCCAGTCAGCGCTTTAATTAACAAACACCAGAATCGCTGCTTTTACTTCTGCACGACGTGAAACCGAAACAAGTGAGGTGGTTAACCCTGTGTGTGTGTGTGTGTAGGGAAGGTGTGGCGAACGTGGAGGTGATGCAGCTGGACTTCGAGATGGAGAACTTCACCAGCCTCTCGGTGACCCGGAGGATCAACTGGAACATCGACTACAAGACTCAGGTTCCGTCCTCCGAGGCGGAGAAGGTGGTGACGGAGCTGACGGTGGTGCAGCGCGACATCCAGGCCATCATCCCTCTGGCCATGGTGAGTCATCCAAGTCCACCAAACATCCTCGGCGCTCGCGGCGTGAACCCGAGTCGCTTCAGAGTCGTGTGGAAGTTGGAAAAAAAAAAAGTCTATTGCGTCTTTTAACACTATAATGAATTTAATGACGGTTCAAATCACTTGGAACGACTCAAACTTGGGGGTTCGAAGGCTTAAAAAAAGAAAATTAAATGATGAAGAAGAAGCGAAAAAAAAGAAAGTAAAATTGACTATTAAGTAAAAATAAGACAGTTATGAAATAAAAAATGTGACTTTTCCATCACATTATAAAAAATATTCGAATGATTATTAATTATATATTGATTTATTCGACAGTATATCATTAATTAGCTATAAAAAAAAATGTATTCTAATTTTTAGAGCGGAGGTATAAATTTAATTTTTAATATTGCTTATAATATCCCTTTTTTATTAGCTGTAAGATCCCAAGTCATTAATTTAGCTACTACCTTTTATGTAGCATTATGCTAACTCCTATGTAGCATGATGCTAACTTGTATGTAGCCTGATGCTAACCTTTAAGAAGCCTGATGCTAACTTGTATGGATCGTGATACTAACTTGCATCTAGCATGATGCTAACTTGCATCTAGCGTGATGCTAGATTGTACGTAGCGTTATGCAAACTTGTATGTAGCCTGATGCTAACTTGTATGTAGCGTGATGCTAATGAATCCCGCTTGAGTCAGTGGAAATGCGACTCATGATTCACAGGTGATTCACAAGTTGGCAAACAACTCAAGTCTAGAACTGAGTTATTTTGTTAAAGCTGCACTATGTAATATTTTAACAAACGTTTCAAAGATATAGTTTGAAGTGTCATGACAGGTGCTTTAGATCTTGATATTTTATTTCAGAGATGCATTTTTACTACACAACATCGTGACCACCAAACTGCTCTATATGGTATTTCAGTGCCGTGAGAATACAGAATATATTGAATGGTTGAATATAAAATTTCTAAAGTTTTCAAATGTTTTCAAGTATGTGTTTATTATAAAACAAAATATTTTTTTAATCTTGTTTAATTGAATTAAATCATTTCTTTACTGAAAGGTTGAGTTTGATGTATTCAATAATTTAATTAAACAATCTAATTATTTGAAAATGAATAAACATAGTTTTACATGTATACTTTTGTATTTGTATTTTTAATAGTTAAAAGAAAAAACATAGATTTTAGCCTTTTAAACGAAATTTATAAATGGTATGAATGGTAAATAGTGACTAATTAATGAAACATTCAGCAAATCATGATGGCACTATTATACTAACATTTTTAGATTGAGTTCAAAAGGCTACAAACTAAACAAATTAAATTATTGAAAAAAATTGGAATTGGAATATAACTCTTTTATTATTAAAAAAACAACAACAATCTTTCAATATATAAACTATTTAATTACATTTTCAACAAACAAACAACATTTCAGTTAAAAAAAACGACTTGTTTTAACATTTAAAGATGTTAAATTCAACCATTCAATATTCTGACACTGATATACTCATATATATATAATGTTATACAGCAGTTAGCCTGAGTGGCAGTTGCATTCATTTCCATAAAAAAAAGTTTTTACTGTCGGGTGAGCAAGAAACATAAACGTCAATCTTCTCTTGTGCTTCTTTCACCCGCTCTGTTAGTGAGTCGGAAACGTACGAATCCTCTGAGGCAGGTGTGAGTCGCTCACATTCTTCAGAAGGTTTAACTAGTGCACGGCTGCACTTGTTTGGTTTGTGACGCGAGAGAAATGAGTGGTTTGGAGATGAAATGAAAAGAGATTGTCTTCTTCATCCCTCGTTCCTCATTAGAAAGAGAGCAAACAAGCCTAGCATGTCGTAGGCGGATGCGAGAGGTCGAGGTGGGCAACAAGGCTGAAAGGTCAGGGGTCAGACTCTAAGCAGGGCCATGAATAAAGAACGGGAGGAGAAATTAAATTCATATTCACATAAAAAGAAGAAGAGGAAGAAGTCGCTGCGGTCCCTGCAGGGAAGAACCTGTTTTTTTATTTTCCTGCAAGGTTTTTTAAAATAGTATTTTATTCAAGACCAGAGAGCGCCACCTCTCAGGCTCCTGTGGAAAACATTTTTTTTTTAAAGATTTCTTCTATTGAGAAAAGTTGGTCTTGTCACTCGTCCCTCGCTCCCCGCCGTGGTGGCGATGTTTGCTCGCGGTAGAAACCGCCGCGTCGGCAAAAATATCTGAAGGGGAGAAACAACACTCTCCTCTCCCGCGACACTAACCCAGCTCTTCCTGGAAGAAGGAGTGTCACAGCTAAACATGAGGCGCTGACAGCTCCTGCGGCAGATCAGCACTTTCACAAACTGCTGATATGGAGCAGGAGGGGGTTGATCCCCGAAACGCAAACATCACTTTGTGTCTCTTTTCACGCGACCGAACATCTGCGAACTTCTCGCCGCGTTCCTCCGATAGACTCTTATGTTACCGAACCTCAACGTCTTCATCGTAATTATAAACTAAGAGTTTAACACTTATTTTAAGTATAGAAAAATAGGAATATTTAGTTTATAATATTGTAGTGGCCAGTGACGAAGGAGAGCAGAAATGCATCTTGGGAGTGCGCTGTTTTGTTGGCACCATAAGTTACGTTGCTGTTGTTATTAGTGCCTCTAAGAGTTCCGTTTTATTTATTTATGTTCAGATCTAACCTTTGAAACAGCGTGAACTAAAGACAAGAAGCGTTTCCAGCTCTCGACCGCAGCTACATTAATAATGTAATTATTATGATGATTACAATGATATATAATTAACTACTTGATGGTTATTTACTTAATCAAAATCATTTTAAAGCAGGTATTTAGTAAAGATAAATCCATTTCACCAATATTGTCATTTAAATTTATTTAATATTCCTTTAAATGTTCAGTAAATATTTTAAGAAAATGGCTTTCTTGTGTAAAATAGTAGGAATTACTCAATATAAGTCATCGCTTGCAGTGCTAATGCTAATAAAAACACCTTTCAACTTAGTTACTGTATTGAATATTTGATCATCATTGTACTTTAAGTATATTTCAATTTCATGTCATGTTGTTACTATTTTTCTTAGTCTGCTTAAAATATACTTGTTAAAATGGTGTGAAAGTGGTATTTAAGTTCAAATGAATCTTAATATTTAAGATATTTTGGTAGGTTTATTTGATTTAGTTTAATTGTTAAAAAGTATCTTCTGAATAGAAAATGATATGTAGTTTAATTATAACGTGATTAATATTATGTTTTTTATAGAGGACTATGGACAAGTGTCATAATTCTGTAATACATTTAGACAAAAATAAGTAAAAATAAAGCCAAAATAATCAAATGAATAACATATTAAAACACTATAATGATTTGAATGACTCATAAACAGTTTAAATCAGACCTAAAGCTTATCTTTTACAATAATCTTAAAATTAGAAAATACGGTTTTATTAAAATATAATTTAATTTTATGGAATTTATTCATTTGAATTAGTGTCATGATGCTGACATAAATCTGGAATTAAATAACTAAAAATAAAAATGGAGAAGTGAAAGTAGTATTTTTTTTTTATTTAAACATATTTCTTAAAATTTTAATTTTCTTAATCCCTTATTCATTTTTGAATAATGGCTCTAGAATCGTTTAAGAGCATCCCTAACCCTTGTGGCACCTCTTTGTCATGGTGACCCAAAAAAAACAAATGTGTTTGTGGTCTGGGATACATGTGTGTCTTTGACCCTGTGATAACACGAAGGTTAATAGAATCTTAAGATTTTATTATTATTGTTTAAATTATTATTTATTTTTGTCACAAAATGTTATATTAAAACATTTAGGGAACATGATTCGGTTTTATTTATAATTTCTACTGACTGAACCTTGCGGTCGACGAGTGTTTCACGGTGAGTTCGTACGATCACAGAGGTCATGTTTACTTTGCCGGCCGATGTAAACAAGTTCATGCAGCCGCCGTCGGAGCTTTCAAGCTACCAAACGACGCTTTCGTAATGTTTACAGCAGCAAATGTCCGCAGGCGTTTCGCCCTTCCGTCACAATCCCGACTCGATTAGCTTCTTATGTTGTTTAATAAAGGATGATGTTTTGTGTTGGACGAACCCCCAGAGTCTGGCTCTTACATGTATCTCCTCGTACATGCGCCCGGTTACACATCTGGCAAATGTATTCGATCAATAATTCAGCAATGCCGAGTTTAATGTCTGGGTGCGCTTTTCAGCTGGCGCGAGCAGGAGAGGGTCAAGTTTAATAGCTGCGCCATAACCGCGGACATAATAATCTATGATACGTGCCGGTGTTATGATGGAGGTGAGATAAAAATGTCCCTCTTAAATAATCCCTGAGGCGAAGTCGCTCTGTAGCTGTTGTTGCTCCCAAACCATTTTCTGAAGTCTGACGTTTGAATTCTCGAATTTTTAACGTGAAACGCGGTCGTTCGCGTCAGGATGGTCGATAAAGATCGAAGCTCCATCAATAATTCAAAGGTTTCCCATGAGGTTCTTACGCTTTAATGAACTTTACTCGTGGCTAATAACAGTTAAACTGTTATGAAGCAACATTGAAATCTTGAACAAACAATTTCAATTCAACTGTATTTTTTGTTTCCACACCGAAAACTGCGACTCGGCTAATTGTTTCGGGGCTTCGTACAGAAAAGAGTAATTAAGTTAAAATCCTCTCTGTGGGAAATAATTCGATTTCGGTTCCAAGCGCATGCAGGTGAGTGAAATTGGAGCTCGCGGAGCAGCAGACGTTTAATTGTAAAGCGCCTATGAGGTGTAATTCCGGGGCTTTGGAACGTCGGAATGCCGTATTTCCATTAAAACATCCCCCCCCCACAGTCTTGCCAATTATCCGCGGAGCTGTGCCGCGGCGTTCCTTCCCCACATACAATTACCAAGACCTCGTGAAAGTCGCAAACAAGCCGCTCTTATCTGGAGCTTCTCCTCCGCTGGACCAGCTCTGGAGGGAAACCAACGAAGAGACTCAATTAAAGTCTCTGATAGGAACCTTCATCTGCATCAAATTACCGTCTTCTGCTGGCAGATGTTGCCGAACCCCGGTGTGAGTCGATATGATGATATACTGAGGGACGTTGTCTTCTGGTGAACAATTAGTTCCCTGACAACTTCTTACATCTAAAGCATAGTTTCGGAGCTCAGGCGTCCTTGAGGGACTAGGAGTAGAACCTATGAAGGTTCTACTTCCACACAGTGTTGATCAACTTCTGTTGACGTTGTATTATGACCCGACCACTGCCCTTAGTTAGTTTCTCTTCTAAGACTTATTAGTTCGTTTCTCTTCTAAGACTTATTAGTTAGTTTCTCTTCTAAGTATTATTAGTTAGTTTCTCTTCTAAGACTTATTAGTTAGTTTCTCTTCTAAGACCTATTAGTTAGTTTCTCTTCTAAGACGTATTGGTTAGTTTCTCTTCTAAGAATTATTAGTTAGTTTCTCTTCTAAGTATTATTAGTTAGTTTCTCTTCTAAGACGTATTAGTTAGTTTCTCTTCTAAGACGTATTAGTTAGTTTCTCTTCTAAGAATTATTAGTTAGTTTCTCTGTTTCTCTTCTAAGACCTATTAGTTAGTATCTCTACAAAGACGTATTAGTTAGTTTCTCTTCTAAGACTTATTAGTTAATTTCTCTTCTAAGACTTATTAGTTAGTATCTCTTCAAAGACGTACTAGTTAGTTTCTTTTCTAAGACGTATTAGTTAGTTTCTCTTCTAAGACTTATTAGTTTGTTTCTATTCTAAGACTTACTAGTTAGTTTCTCTTCTAAGACTTATTAGTTAGTTTCTCTTCTAAGACGTATTAGTTAGTTTCTCTTCTAAGACTTATTAGTTAGTTTCTCTTCTAAGACTTACTAGTTAGTTTCTCTTCTAAGACTTGTTAGTTAGTTTCTCTTCTAAGACTTATTAGTTAGTTTCTCTTCTAAGACTTACTAGTTAGTTTCTCTTCTCAGACTTACTAGTTAGTTTCTCTTCTCAGATTTATTAGTTAGTTTTTTCTTCTGAGACTTATTAGTTACTTTCTGTTCTAAAACGTTTTTGTTAGTTTCTGTTATAAAACTTTTTTGTTAGTTTCTGTTCTAAAACGTTTTTGTTAGTTTCTGTTCTAAAACTTTTTTGTTAGTTTCTGTTCTAAAACGTTTTTGTTAGTTTCTGTTCTAAAACGTTTTTGTTAGTTTCTGTTCTGAGACTTCAATGCTAATTTTAACACCTAGCATCTTTGCCGATTCTGTACAATAACTTTCTTGACCTCACCTCAATTTATCCTAAAGCTTCATCAGTTTATAGATAGTTTTCCACGAACCTAACTTTCACAGCTGACAGTCTCGGTGTGTTACCATGATTTATTGTGGTTACGAGCCCAGATAAAGAAGAAGACCACAACGATATTTTATATTCAAAAATTTGACAGGACAGATTTTGCCCTCAGGCTTTCAGTTGGCCACTATAAAAGACTATTTTAATTCAACCTCTGTGTATTAAGTTTAGTTGCACATGTTGCTCAAAGTTAGCTTGTTTGTAAAAGCCTCTTCATGAATAAATGATTCCGAATCCAACTCAGGAGAGAAATTTTAATTCCTGCCACTCGTGGAGATTTCAGCGTGAGACTGATATTTAAATCTAGTTTGTAGATTTCTGGATTTACTTGGTGGTCGCTCCACAAACTAGAGGGAACTTGTTAGGAGGCACGAGTACAGCACGGATAATGAACAAACGCGGCGGGTTGTCTTAATTGGCTGTTTGCATTTCTCAAGTTGTTGTGTTAGAAAAATTGGACAACACTTGCGTCGTGGTTCCGCTTCTGTAATTAACCTGCTTGTTGTCTTTAATCCCGGAAACACGTTTTTGTAAACAGCCTCTATGACCGCAGCAGGCTAATAAGGAGAGTGTTGCGCAGGAGGAGCCTGGTGGGAGGTTGGTTGTAACAGGACTCACTGGCTAGTACAATAGTATAGTTCCCATATACAGACTTAAATGAATGATACAGACGTTGAGATTTGGTAAATGCCTCCTTTGTTTTGCAAAGAAAGACATTTGTTTTTAATTATTATTTTGCATGATTTAACCCTTGATTTATATCAGGGTCATGGTGACCCGACGCCCAAAAACAAATGTGTTTGTGGTATCCCTTGTGTTGTCTATGGGTCAAGGTGAACGACCTCCCTGGCTACCATTAGTACATATGCAGTAATGGAGGACATTCACCTTGACCCAGAGGCAACACGAGGGATACCACAAACACATTTGTTTTCTGGCCTTTCGGGTCACCTTGACCCTGAAATAACACAAGGGTTGACAAGGAGCTTGTTTGTAGGGGTGTTGTAAAATCGAGGTCACTCGTATATTTATTATGAGTTTATATATTCAACATACTGTATCGATATTCGATAGAACTGTTTTCTGGGCTTTTAAATCATGTTTTATTTTAATTATTTCATCATTTCATAAAGTGGGTTTAAAATTAAATATTTCGATTTTGTTTTAAAATTAATTTAACATGCAAATATTCACAGTGTTTGTTCATTTTTGTGTTGAATTTAAACATCCAGCCACTAGATGGCAGCAGTCACAACGTCCTTTGCAGCTAAAAGAACGATTAAATCAGCGAAGATGACTGAGGATGAGAGGATACAGTCGACTCGAACAGTTTTTAAAGCTGATGTTTGGACATATTTTTCAACAAATTAAATCAGTTAAGACTTCGTCAAGAGTCATGTAGTCTGTTCATTCCGCAACACCGGAGTAAAGTATTAATGCAATACTTGTTCTTACAGTATTGCAATAAAAAGTATCATTGTCCTTGTAATGTGATATTTATCGTATCGCTAGATTCCTGCCATTAGTCACCCCTACTGGTTTGAATAAAACTCTCCTTGATCATATTTTGTCATTTTAAGAAGGAAGTTCGAACAAATTGCAAACGAATAGAATCCTAAATCTCCTTTTTCCGTGTCCTATAATGAATAGCCTTTTAAATGTAGTTTCTGTAAAAATAAATACTTGTTTACTCAAACTGAAACACTTCACAAATCAACAAGTGTTTCTCCTGGGAGCCTCCAGAAAAGCTAAATCGTTCCCAAAACTCATTCATCAGCTGAACTTGTGACATTAGGAAACTAAAGAGCTTCAAAAACTGCAGCATTCATCCAAAATGTGGCCCCAAAAAAAACTGACTCGGTAATGAATATTTACCCTTCCAAAATTAAATTTCACATCTCTGGCTCTGTTAATGTGATTAATAATTGAATCAATCTATATTTTATTCAGCGGATCAGCTGTTTTGCTATTAGCCTCAGCTACCCTTTTATGTTGCAACACGTTCGGGGTCGTCGCAGGTTGTTCTTCGCTAATGAGCTCAACCTCGCGCACGATTTCGTTCTTGATGAGAACAACTCGACTCGCCGCGTGACGCTTGTTCGCGTCGACGCTCCGCTGCAGGAACGTTTGGGGGCGACAGGGGGGGATCCAGCTCTCAAATTAAGACTCTGATTAAAATGTTGAGTTTAATATCTTCTGCCACAGCAGGTCCTCCACCTTCATCTTCCTCCATCATCATCCTCATTGTCATCATGGTCTCCTTCGACTTCTCGTTCACCCTCTCTGGCGTATCCACTCTGCTTCACTCTCTTCTTCGCCACCTTCATCACTCTGATGGTTGACGATCTTCCGCGCCGTTAAAGTTGTGTCGTTCTAGATGTGTTAGAATCTTGTAGGATCAAATCAACGTTCTAACTGAGGAATCACCATTGAACCTACGATACTTACTTTCATTTCAAATTGAACACAAAGCCTTTATTTCTGCTCAAAACTCTGAATTGTTTCACTTTTATAACATTATCAATAACTGTATCTGATGTATTGTATTTATCTTGTTAAAAGTAATTATGACGGATAAATTACTTTTCCCCCCAAAATAGTTTCATTTCATCTCTATTTATTTCAGTTTTTTAAATTAAGAAGGACTTACAGTACGTTCTTGATTTTTTTGGTTCTTTGATGATACCAACTTTTTTTGTATTATTTGATTCTTTTTCTTGTTTGTACTTTTGTTGTCTATAAAAGTAAAGAAAATATATAAATCAATTTAAAATTAACTTAATATGTTTTTTTACGTTCACGGTCCTCATTTATTTTGAACTATATATATATAAAAAATATATATATTAATAATAAAATGAAGCATCTTAGATCAGATGGTAGATTGTTTGGCTTTTGGCCTGAGAGGATGTTGGTTCAATCCCAGCTCCGGATGAGACGTGAGTGTTGATGGTGGAGCTGGTGCGCTGCGTCGCTGCCTACTCCCATCAGTGCGTGAGATGTGGGTTAATGCGTAACTCAGTGTGAAGTGCTTTGGGTTCTGAAAAAAGCATCTGAAATATAAAAATAAGAGCCATTTACCATAATATCATCCAATAAAAATGATTTTGCTTAGTTTTATTTATTAGAATTTGAGCCATTATGAAATTTAATTTCCCAACCCCAGAGGTCACATGATTGTTGGTGTTTGTCTGCTTGTTTATTGGCAAAATAGTGTTGATTGCACAATTAAATCATAGCGGTGATCTGACATTTCTAAATTAAATAAAGGTAAAATACTTTGTTGCGCTTCCTGGTAGTGTCTAAATAATTGCTAATTGCAAATACAGTTCAAATGCTAACAAAAGTGTGTTAGTGTAGAGTTTTTAATTAACAATCTTAGTATTTCTCAACCTAATATAAAAGACCTAACAGCAAAACTTTTCTTTACTGAATAAATAAGTGTGGCTTTTTATTTATTCCTTAATTCATTTCCTACCACTTATTCCATTAATTGGAGCCTGTCCCAGCTACCTCGGGCGAGAGGCGTTCCCTTTTTCTTGATTTTATTTAGTGTATTGACCCTTGTGTTATCTCAGGGTCAAGGTGACCCGAAGGCCCAAAACGAATGTTTTTGATATCCCTTGTGTTGTCTCGGGGTAACAAACACCTTCGGTATAATGCAAGATAATGCAAGATAATGCAAGGATTAATATGATTTTTAGCGATGAAAATATTGACTATTAAGAGTCGACTTCTATAAAACCTTCTCCAGTCCTCACTGTGGTTTGTTGACGGTGAACTGTTTGCTCCCCCGCAGGACACGGAGATCATCAACACGGCCATCCTGACCGGACGCACCGTGGCCATCCCCGTCAAAATGGTGTCCATCGAGTTGAACGGGGCAGTGACGGACGTCTCCGCCTTCGTGCAGTGCAAGTCGTCCAACGAGGACATCGTGAAGGTGAGAGACACATCGACGTTTGAGGTCAAAACATGAAGTTAAGAGTCACTATTGACGGACATTTAACATTGAGTTCAACCGACCATCATGAGACAAGATCCAACTTTATTTGTATCACAAGACATTCAACTGACAAAAAGAGGTTATACACACAATGTTTTTTTTATTTACTTTATATTATTGTTATCATTAACTCAATAATAATTAAGTTTGGGGTTTAAAAGGGAAATAAAAAATATGAAGTATATGAAGTAAAAATCTGAAAGAATAATATATTTAAATGAAAATCAATTAAATTAAATTGAGAATGGGGATTTTAGTCAGTGTATATTGATGAATAGAAATCATTTAAATTGTATTTAACTTTGCAAAAATACAGACGTATGATCATAAATTATGTATTTTCTCTTTCTTTTTATGTCCCTTTTTATCCTAATTGTCCCATATTTTCATTTAATTATTGATATATTCACTTATTTATATTATGAAGCCTTATTTGTACTCCTCATGTAATATTCATTGAATTAATTTCCGTGTGTAAAACAGAGTGTTCTTCAAGATGCGATGCTTTTTAAAAAAAAATACAGTCCTGTCGTCCCACAACAACGTTAATAAGCTGTAATAAGCTTTCGCGGAAAAGCTCCAGCTCTGACTGGAAGCATCTGCCGAGATGTAAAACCTGGATGTTCGCTCTCCTCGTGGCTCACGCCGTCACCTCCAGTCAAGTCAGCGGCTGAAGAAAAGCTGGATGACACTTGAACGATCATTACATGAGGACCGTGGATCGTGTCTCGAGGCGTCTCCGACTCCCACGCAGAGTACGTCCTCGGATGACGTCAAGTCTTCCGGGAAGTTGGCGTCCTCCGTCTCGGCCCGTAAAGCGTCAAGGATCCGGTCGGAAGTGGAAGCGTCTGCGGATGAAGAGTTATGAGCGAGAGAAACTCGAGAGACCACTTTACTTTAAGTCTGGCGACTCAAGATTGGTGTGGACGGTGATTCACGCCTCGTGTCCCTGATGGCGTGATGTTGTAGCAGAGTTTGACTGTGGAATCAGGAATGATCCTGATCAGTGGTCCCCCCAAGTACCGGGATCTGGTACCGGTCCACAAGGCATTTGATACCGGGCCATAGAAAGAGAGAAAATAAATGATTTAATTTCTATCATATTGATTGTTATTGTCTTAAAGATGTTTTATTTTGAGAAAGAAAATGGATTATCATACCATAGGAATATATTAGCCTGTGATTCTCAAAATGTCAATTTTCGGTCAAGGTTACTTGATTGAAAATGATTGAGACACAAACTCTTGATCTTGTTCGGGGCTCTTGCTGACTCAGCGTTAAAGTGAGATGTATTTTTACGCACTAAAAGGTTTTTGAAGGTTGTGTCTTTTTTCTTTTTCTTTTATCTGAAAGTCGGTCCGTGAAAATGAAGCCAACATAAACCAGTCCTTGGTGCAAAAAAAGGTTGGGGTACCACTGAGGTAGACCACCCCCTAACATAGACCAGATTCACCTTCACACGAGTCTAGAGTTACTCAGATGTTAAGTGACGCCCGAAGGATGGGTGAGATGAAAGCGATTCTTAGAAAGGGAAGTTCTACGATGACACGGAGCACTCAACAAAGGGAGCTGCAAAATGAGTTCACTGAGAGGGAGTGGGATGAATAATAATAATATGGCTTTTATTATGTGTAAAAAAAAGTCAAAAACTGATTCCATTTTATTTTCAGTTAAGGAAGCTATTCAAGTCCTACCAGAGCAGCTAAAAATACACCTCAACATTGAATTTTCAAAAGTATGTCAAATATTTTATCATCTAAGTTTGATTATTCATGAGTTCTTACAGTCTTTCAGGTTAAAAAAAAACAACAGTCTACCCAACTGTCTGGATCATAAACACTTTATTTTATTGTTACATTCTTAACAATTTTCTTTAAAGAATTTCTATGTATTATTTAAAATTCAAATGTTATCAAAAATATACGAATCTCATTTTATTTTATTATATTTTACACATCTTACTTTATCTTATTGTATTTTACATTTATTTTACAGTGTAGCCAAAACATACAAGTAATTCCTGTATGGTTTTTGCAAAACTGTTTATTAAAGTTTCCAGCTTCTAATAAGTTAAAGTTAAAAAACGCACATTAATGTGAGAGAAAAATATATCAGTTGTTTAATTGAAAAAGAGAGAAAAACACAGACATAGCATATTATCAACGATACACAACAAATAGTAAGTAAGTAAGTAATAGTTATAAGTAAAGCACGTTTCTAGACCAGGGTCACAAAGCGCTTGAACAATCACGAACAGTACACATTTTAAATATATACTTTATACAAAATATCAGCATAAATATGTGTTAAAAACATACTTGTTTAACACTCAATAGCAGTAGCTTGACTTGATGAGCGACCGATCACAATTGTTGGCACCAAACAGCGGCGACGACCTACAAAACTGAACCGAAAACAAAATACTTTTGTACTTAATATTATATAAAGTCATAAATGAGTCATTATGATATTAAACAAGCGGCAGGTGGGTCGATAAGCTGATAAGAAAATCACGTTAATGTCACCGGGAAAACTCTTTTCCTGACATCTGTAGCGGCTGAAGTTCTGATGGCTAAATAAAAGCCTCCAGCTGTTTCCAGCTCGGATCATTCCGGCAGGTGCAGAGGAGTTCCTCCTGCGTCCACTGATCAGAGGAAGGAGGGAAGAAGAAAAAAAAATGTTAAAAGCTTCTGAACGCAGTCACTTATCCAGCAGCAAGTGTTCATTTTCACACTCGTCATTAATCCAAACAACAACGGGGCTAATGGGGTCCGGCTCATTTAGCTAACGGAGCTAAATTAACTTCTGGTGGCGTCGTCGCGCATTCATCACTAGCAGAAAAGCTTCTTAGCGGAAAAAAAGCCAGACGCGGACACGCTAATGCCAGCCATATGTCAGCGTTCCATGTTTCTCCCTAAATGGAATCACCATTTAGCTTTCGCGCCGCAGCGATTAATCACGCCTGGAATCCACTTGGAGAACCAAGTGTTTGATTAAGGTTTTTTTTTGTCTTGTAACACTTGAGTGACGGATGACTTGCTGTCATTCAACAGAGATGCTTATGTCATCGTCATTCGTCCGTGAACATTATGACGACCTACCCTTGAGTTAGCATTGATGCTACGCTGGTTTTCAAAGCTACCTTTAGAGAATCATCCGTTTTATGAGGGATTATTTTTAGTTTTAAATTAATCACGTTCCTGATTATAATCGTTTTTAATTTAATGCGTTAACGATTAAGTTCTTCCGACATTTTATACGCTCTCTCATGTCGACTAAGGGTTGGGATTATTTTCAGAGTCATTTGTTGAGTTATAGGCAAAAATGTTCATTGTAATGTAGCGACTGGAGCTAAGTTCTTCGTCTGAAATGACGCTTAAAAACATCCAAATATCTCCGTACTGCTCGTCTGTAAACGTCCATCTTGTATTGAAGCCTCGACGACAAGAATTCTTCTGAAATAATTCAATAACTCTGTGTTTGTTTTTAGTAAAAAGCTCTGAGTCTTTCAGCTTCTACTGAAGTATTTCCTCAGTCAAACAAATTGTGACAAAAATATCAATATAAAGTTGTTGTTTTTTTCGGAACAATTCTCCTCATCGAGTTTTCAATCTAAGAGAGGCTTTAAAGATGTAACAACTGAGGTATTTGCATTATTTTAAGTGTGTATTTTTGGACAAAGACCACACAATTAAAATGGTAAATCATACATTTTTGCCTGTAACTTTAAACAGATTGCTCTGAAAATGATCCCAACCCTAAGTCGACATGAGTAGAAAATGGCTGAACTAACCCAAACACTATTACTAGGAATACAATGTGTTTGTTTTTTTTATTCTGTAGCAAAATAATGACATTTTTGGTTATATTTATTACAATTATTCTTGCTGGTCTAAATGTTTTTTTTCCTGGTAATTGGTCCCGGAATAAACAACCCCTGGAAGTTTATTGTAACCTACTTTGGATTAATTGGTTTGAGACAAAGTCATGTATCGGAAAATGTCCCAATGACACCGAGTCAGATAATACATGAGGGAAAACAATCATAATATATGGATAATAATACTTTGATAGACAGGATGGGCTGAAATGAAAAGGTGAATCTTCTACGGTATCTTTAACGATCAGCAAAGCATCATCTGCTGTAACATTGACTGCTTAAACCAGCAGAGCAGTCGACATTTCCTGGCAGTCATTTAAAAGTCAGTAAATAAATAATTCATGTTGAGTCGCAAACCCGTTCAGCAAGTTTGTGACTCACCAATTCAGTTAGTTTGGGATTTTTACTCTCCTATTCATTGAATTGACGATTCAGTTCGGGTTATATTTTGATAGTAGCTATTCAGCTGTCAAAAGACTTGTTGGTTTTAAGATGAATTTCCTTCACAGTTTGAATCGATTGAATCAGTTGGAGTTTAGTGATAAGTGATTTTTTGTTTTTGTTTCATTCATCTTAAGATTCAAAGTTTTTTTTTTTATGTGTTTGCTGCTCTATTATAGTATATTTGTTCGTTTGTTCGATATGATGAATCATTTTGAATTAAACTGTTTGTGTGTTGTTGATTCGCACAGCTTCGGATTTACGATCCTTCAAGTGTGCGATTCCAACACTATAATTTTACAAATGGTAATAGTTGGAGTCCAGTGAATAAAAACACTTAAGTCTGATTTATTTCTTGAGGAAGAATGGAGGCTGTTGTTCGCTACCTGTCATTTGGTGTGTAACCATAGCAACCGTTGCTGCAGTCCACCCGACTACTTTCTTAAGCCTTTAAGTCTGTGTCCTTCTGAATAAAAAATAAAACCACAAAGACACACATGCATGTATATATGATGCTGTCAGCGCAGCCGTCCGCCCGGCTAACACCAGCCTGCAAGAACTAACCAGAGAAAATAGATGTTAGTTTTCTCCAGAAGCTCACAGCAAGAAGCTCGGGCAGATTGTTTATTCAGTCGTCCAATTGAAAACACTTAGTGTTTTTTAAAAAAACAAAAAAACAATGTAGTACACTGTAATGCTCATATTAAAAAAGACGTTTTTTGATTTTTTTTGTTCTGGTAAATAGCAAGCAATGTGTAATCTTGGCATTAGACTTATTTTTAGATACTTTCGACTGTAAGACAAGTGAACAATACATGTTTAATTTTGCAAAAACTGTGTGAACCCATTCAATTAGAGTTAAACTAAAGATTTGTGGATAAAAAACTGTAAAAACTGTGTGTAACTGTACAACTACTGCCACCTACTGTCCAATTAACCTAATTGCAATAATTTATATTTCAAATGCTGAATAAAAAGTATTAAATTCTAAATGATGTTGTATTCTAATTACATTTAATAAATAATCCTAATATTTAAAGTGAAACTAATGTGAAATATTTACATTAGAAAACATGCTTAAGCCCCGCCCACTTAAAACACTTTGTTTTGCTGGAGATGAAATCTTGTTTACCATAACCACACCCACTTGGCTGTGATAAGTCAAGTATTGAGATTTGTCAACGCGTCTCATGAATCCCTGAAGTCTCCACCTCCACGGGACTCATTGTATAAACAAATCGGGTGTGATTACATCCAGCTGGAGAAGTAGTGAAGCCATTATTAAGTCATAATGGACTCTGCTCTTGTAACCTCTAGTTTATCGAGATTTCAGAGGAGAGGAGGAGAACTTTATAAAGTAATATATTCAAAACATGGTCATGATGAGGGACTTACTGCATCTTGGACAGGAAGACTTTAACATTCGAAACATGTGAACAAACTAAATGCTAGATGACTAACTAATAGTTAGTGATGAGTTAGTAATTATTTGGACGGGCTACCGTTAGATAATGTAGATGACTTAGGACCCGTGGAGTCAAGAGAGCTGGTGGAGGTTTTGTCCGCGGGGACATGGCGTGCTCGGCTCTGGAAGCCCACCGAGGTGCCTGGGTGCTGAAGGACAGGAGCTGCCTCCTTCACGGGGGAAATATTGTGAAAGTTAATTCCGTTAATGTGCGGGAATAAAAGCCACGGGAGCCGCTGGTGCCTTCACCTTTATTAACCCGGCCGCCTCTTGGCTAATGTGGCCGGTACATGACTAAATGCGGGCAGCACTTGTCTTGATGATATGTCTTCCGCCCCGGCAATCTGCTGGCAACGCCGCGGTTGCCACGGCGCATTAGCGGCCTTGTGATGGCGGGCGGGCGGCGCAGCGTGTGAAAGCCCACCTCGGCGAGCCCCCACAGGGCCACTGATACCCACAGTCGCTAACAGCTTTTGACTTGCAATTAGCTGGCCAAGTTTATCAGCGGTAATAGCCCGGAGGAGCCGAAGGAGCTCGGCGTTTGTCAGAGGGGAAGTACAAATGTGCAAGTACCCAGCTGTGATTAATGAAAGCGGTCGCCATCATTGTTATTTCTTCTTTCTGCCGCAGCACCTGATAGTGGCTTTGGACGGAACAATCACACACACACACACACACTTGGGGTCAGACCAGCGAAATTGCTTTAACCGAACCAGAGGGAACGACTGTCATCTGAAGAAGTCCGGGGCCTCCTTCCGACTCTCTCTGGGAATTTTATTGCCCAAACCCTCCTCCGAGTTATGATGAATCCACAGCCTGAGAAGCTCGGCCTCCATTTGTGAGAGAAGATGGTCTGATTACGTTCCGGCTAAACCGGCGGATAAATCTCCCCCAAAGCAAGTAGATCCGTTGCCGTTAATAATTCAGTCTCACTGTAAAGAAAGTATTGTGATCCCGGTAAAGGAATGGGAGAAATGGTGAAGAGAAACTTATCCAGAGCTCATCCCTATGAGGCTCAAATATAAAAAGACCATCTCATGGGAATAATATATCTACGAAAGATGGCGCAACCGCCTAACAGAAAGATTTATTGGTTGTTGGTTCGCTCCTTTTAGTGTGGAATTTGTATGTTCTCCCCACCTGTTTGGTGGGTTTACTCCGGGCACTCCGGTTTCTTCCCAGTCCAAAAACATACAGAGGTTGATTGAGAACTTGAGGAAATTGTCCGTAGGTATGAGTGTGTGTGTCAATGGTTGTCATTTCAAAACCCTTATAAGAGAATAAGCGGTAGAAAAAAAGATAAAGGTACAAATGACTCGATCACTCTCGTATTATATTAGCTATATTACTTATACCTAAAAAATTCTTATATTGTACTATTGCACTTAATATTGGATATAATTTGTTTTGCTGTCCATCCTGGCCAGGTCTCTCTTGTGAAAGAGATTTTAATCTCAATGAGACTAACCTGTATAAATAAAGGATAATTCAATAAAAATAAAATTGCTCAATACTAGAGAAAGTACAATTGGACAAACACAAGAATGTACATTTCATGAGCGTTAGGATTTCACCGAAGAAATGGAAACACTTTAAAAGTGGAAAACTTCAGGCGAAAAAAGTGCAAAGGAAACCCAGGTATGGTCAGCAAGGAGCGGATGTGTTATGTTGACAACTGGATGTCATCTCGTTCTAGTAACTCAGCTGTAATCAGAGTCTTTGGAGGATCCGGAGAGAAGTGTTTTCCTTAAGAACCATAATTCCAGGCCTCATTCAGGGCACATGAAATCCCTGAAGACACCCTGGAATGTAATGCTATGTAGTGGGGCTCTAATGGAGTGTCTGTGTAGCGTCACCTGTGGTGTAAGTACTGTTTCCCCGAGTAGTCCAGCAGCAACCAAAAACTCTTAGAGACTTCAAGTGATCCTTGAGAACCAGCCACTTCCTCTCCAGGATTACTTCGCTTCAGGATTCTGCTGCCTCAGAGCCCGTTACTGGGCTCGATAATACCCCAGATTGATATCAAGAGTGTGATGCTGTCAAGTGGGAATTACTCTGGGATTCAGTGTGTAGCTCAGTCAACCATCTGCCCTGATGCAGGAAGTGGTTCAACCAGACACTGCTAGAGATGCCCTTTTTGAGATGGATGGTCATGAACGCCGGGAGGGCCACACATCCAAACCTTTTGGGGAAAGGGAGCATACGCAGTTATCAGAACAATTTACAATCTCTGGATGGTGTTCAACCTTTGAGGGTAAAAATGTAAGAGTCTGATGATGTCAAAGGTCATGGATTATATTGATGCCTAGGCAAATGTTCTGTGGTCCCTTTCTTGCCTTTTTTAGATAAATGCATAATATACATAGAGATGGATGGATGAACAATAAAATAAATACATTTACCGTATTTTCCGCACTATTAGGCGCACCGGATTTTAAGGGCACCTTCAATGAATGGCTTAATTTAGAACTGTTTTCATAAATAGCGCACACCGGATTATAAGGCGCATAGAATAAAGGATACAGTCGAACGTTTGGTTGCGTTATGCATCCACTAGATAAAGCTGAGCTAAAGGGAATGTCAACAAAACAGTCAGACTTTATTAAGGGTTCTGAGAACTGCGTTCAATGGTAACGATGTTCAAATGATGTTTAAAAAGGCTTCAAGCAGCAGCGCGTGAGACTGGTGTTTTGAGCAGACAAATTTTGCGCGAGCAGCAGAGAATTTAAGCGTGTGTATGACAGCTAGAGCACACATGTATGACATGTTGAATGCACGTGTATGACTGGTTGAGCGTGCAGCAGAGTGATTTTGAGTGTACAACAACCAAGACACACTCGCTTAAACCAGTGTCAGTAATATCACTCCATACACGTCTGCAATGATGTGTCGTGGGTCGTAAATCCCACCTCATGATGATGCAATGACGAGTCATAAAAGTGTTTGTAAACAAGTCACCCACCAGGTAATGTTCATATATAAGGCGCTCCGGATAAGAAGGCGTCGTTTTTTGAGAAAACAAAAGGCTGCGCCTTATAGTGCGGAAAATATGGTAAATGAAATTTAGCCAGTTAATATTAAGTTATTTTATTTGTTTGTCAATCAACCACTAAAATGCAATCATATGTTTTTCTTCCCGTTATCAACATTTCCTGCAAATTCTTTATTATTCAACTAACAGACCGACGACCAGATGTTGCCTCTAATCATGCTTGGAATATTCACATAAAGGTGAACCGTGACGTGTTCTGACAGTGATGAGTGGGGTTGACAGGTCGGACTGGGTGATTCAGTATTCTGTGACTCGCTCTGAGCCGGACAGATTGTTCGGGGTCAAAGTTCTGTAATCCATCATCGTGTGGCTCCTGCGTATCCAAGAATTGTATTGTTTCAAATCATCAGAGTGTATTCTGAAAGACTTTTTGTTGGATTAGGTCTGATTGAAAGTCACTGAAGTGTTATGGGATGTTGTTTCTTCGAAAGGACGTTTCATTTGCTGACCCGTCCACGCTAGCCTCACAGATGCCCAGTTCCCGCCCGTCGCGGGGTTTGCTATTATTGTCAAAAATGCTTTATGATCTTTGCACTTTCACGCCTCGTTAAATGAGATCTCATTTCTGCGAGTATACGGGTTCATCCTTGAGTTGCCGCGCCGTCGATCACCGGGCGTCACTCACAGCATCCGCCGGTTCCATTTCCATATAGATGGTCTCTGACTTGTGACCCTGATCTTCCCGCAGGTTTCCATGAATTGCGACTACGTGTTCGTCAACGGGAAGGAGACGCGGGGCTCCATGAACGCCAGAGTCATCTTCAGCTACGAGCACCTGAGTGCCCCGCTGGAACTCACCGTCTGGGTGCCCAAACTCCCCCTGCAGGTGGAGCTGTCCGACAACAACCTGAGCTTCATCAGAGGCTGGAGGGTTCCAATCCTGCCCGACAGAAGGTGAGTCTTGTTTTCATCGAAGTGTAGGTTTAGGGAATCACATTTCTTAGAAGGCAACTTATGTCAAAACCATGTGACCATGTTTAAAAGTTATTACTTATATATATATAAGTTCTCCCACGTTTGAAACCTCGGCAATCGAGAGGTTACGAGAAGAGCGGTGCCCGTTATGACATAAAAATGGCTTCACTCGTCCTCCAGCCATCTGTAATCATGCCCAATTTGTTTATACAACAAGTCCCAAAAGGAGGTGTATATTTCGATGCTTGACCAATCACAGCAGAGTGGGTGTGGTTATCATATTCAGAAAAAGACAGCGGGCAGGCCTTAAACACATTTTCTAATGTCTTTATTAAAAGAGAGTTTTGTACAAACTGACAAATACCGAGTTGTGGGGATTTTGTGTTCCGATGAACCGACCCCTCCCCAGCCTCGTATGTGGTGGTGGAATGAAGGACAGACACATGGATGAGTTTAAGAAAAATGCTCGTTTTGTGAATTATGCAAAAGTCAGAGACAAACTTACGTGAACACGGGCGCTAGCAAGCAGAGAGATCTATCGCAGACGTCTTCGAATGCCAGAACGCAAAGATCTCACAAAATGGTGGATATTTTATAGTAAGAATATTCAGGTTAACGCCTCTAGTAAATTGTACATGTAGGATTGGTCAGTCACTGTAAACACTTGATTCTAAGATGGCCGCCTCACATGGTCGTAGTGGAAACTTACCAAAGGTTGTTGTCTTCTCGAGAGGATCTGTTCCCAGCGACTTGCTGGACTGTTGTGTCTTTCAGTGTGAGTTCTCAAACAGGTGTCCAGAGACTTGCTGGGAATCTGGGATTGTTTAATCTTTCTGTGTGTGTGCAAGGCTTTGTGACCTCGGCCTGTGGATGTGAACCTGAGTAGTTTGAGTTTAGTTTAAGTGAATGCAATGCAAGACAATGATTATTTAATATGAATTAAATATGTAAGATTATTAGTTAATCAAGTGACTATTTGAAATGTGTGTTAAATCTAGATGATTGATTACAGTAAAGTTGTCATTTCCTTACACTGGTGAGAACAATAGTCGTCAGAGATCATTTTGAAATTAGAAATTTGGGTAATCTATCACTGTGGTTGTTTCAGGTAATATATAAGATTTATTGTTCAGTTGTCGTTTTTTAATTAAACAGTGATTTGTTTTATATCATGCTACAAACTTTTTATTCGTCACATATCGGCCCCGTAAATAGACCTCGTATTTTGTTTTTTCCTAGAAATGTCGTTTGATTCTAGAAGACACTTATAAGAAAAAGAAGACTTCCAGCAGCAGAGGATGAGAGCCAGTGGTCATAATGATTAAATCATTGAGTCAGCAGGTGTTCAGAGGCTGCAGACAAACACCGAAAAAGTCATTTTTGTGTATTAAATAACTGAAGGTTTTAATGGCGATGAGAGATGGAGTCAGATGCTGCACCTGCAGGTAACAAACCCACAACCCTCCACTCGAGTACTTAATGGCGGCATTAACACCGACACGCACGACTGCCGCCGCCGGAGCAACTCGCCGCTCGCAGAATCCATTACTGCGTCGCCCGGAATACAAATGGCGTGTTTAAGGACTGTAGGATTTTTTTTTAAATGACCAGGAGAGCCGGGAAAACATCTTGTTCCTCCCCGACGGGGCCACCACGCAGGATGGACGGCGTATTAGTGTGACATCCTAAATCTCCGCTTTAACATCCTTCCTTCATCCCGCGCTCACTGCTTATTAAAACACACTCCCGAAGATAAGGGATCTCACGCTCTTGGTGAGTCACTTCACAAGCGTGTTTGCTTGGGCCCCGGGGTCTGTTGGCTCCGCTGTGATATCCGTCTTACACAGGATTTTTTTCCTCATGATTTCCGGGGCGTCCTCAAGCAAAACAGTCTTTAAAGTTTGTTTATGCAACTGTAGATTTCTGTCACTCGGCTGGATTTGGATGTTGCGTCCCCTCCTCCTCCATCAAAAGACCCTTGAGGTCTATTTTGAGTTTCCGTTCAGAAGAACGTGTTCCAGCTCAGGTGCGGCGTCGACGCCTTTCTTGTCGCTTTCTGAGGGTTTTTCCGTCTTCATCTGGAGCTTTCATGAACCGTCTGTCTGGAAACTCAGACGTCAGGATGAAAAACCCCGACGTCCATTACTATAAAGTGAAGATACGGGGATTATGGATGTCAATAACAATAAGGTTGAAGGAAAGAAATGGGAAAAAGTTAGAGACAGTTTGGTAAATATAAGAAAATGTCCCACAACCGAAAACTAGTCCATCCCTGAAAGTATTTTGTTAGGTCTTCCTCTATGTTAGGGGTCCACAACTTTATTTAATGTCGACATTATTTCCACGGACAGACCTACAGAAGGAAACAAGAAAAATAAAAAGTCAAAGGTAAAGTGCATAATAAAATATATATTATATATCATAATTATTATACAATAAACTATCGCCTTTTTTTCAGTCAGTTACGATATTGAATTTTCTTTTTTCTTCAAAACCTCTCACATGGTTTTTATTTTATTAAAGTTTATATAATATAAAATAATTGGGTTTTTTTTTCATCTTTATTTTCAAAAAAATATTATTTTTGGGGGGGACTTGTAATGACTGAGGACGAGAGGATACAGTTGACTCCAGCAGATTTTAAAGCTGATATTTGGAAATATTTTGGTTCCAAAACAAATAAAAGTAGTTACGTCAAGAGTCGTGTGGTCTTTAAATTCTGCAACACCAGAGTCAAGTACTCGACAATACTACAAATATATCCTTATTACTACAGTATAATAATATATCGTATTGTTGACCCTGTATTGTGATACGTATCGCCAGATTCTAGGCTATACACACTCAAAATGATAATAAGGGTCTCGATATGACGTGATTAAAAAAAATATGCTTATAAAATGTATAAAACACCTTTAAGACAATAATCAATAGAACAGAAATTAAACTACATTTTCTTGTTGTGTGTGGCCCGGTAACAAACTTTAGACGTTAGACTTTCTTTTATTGTCATTGCACAGAAAACACAGCAGTGAAACTAGCAACGAAATTTCACGCCACGCGGATCAGTACCGGTCCTTAGTGTGACCAAGTTTCAACTTCAAAATAAACAAGAATATAATGTCAAGTGGCTCAGCTAAAAAATACTAACGTGAAAAAAAGGATTCGTTCTTTTTCTGACCGACAACATATCTTGAGTCTTAGTTTCAAGTCGTCAAGTCGTCCTTCATTTCCTCACCATCCTTTCGACCTCCAACTCTCTCTCTCTCTCTCCGTCCTGCAACACTCTCTCCGTCCCGGAGCTGTTCCGAAGTGACACGTAGGAGAACCTTCCATGGGTCGAGCGTTGTCGGCCTGCAGTTGTTCCCGGAATTGCTCACTGGCTGCATTATCCCGCGACATGCAGGGCGAGAGGAGAAACGAAGTCAGAGACGGTGTAATCAGGCGGGCGCTCCGTGTTGCGCTCGCGCTGCATCCTGTACGCTCGCCAGCTCGACTTTAATCGGAAGAGACAATCGTCTTCTGGAGGGAGAAGGAGGGAATATTAACCTTACTCCAGGTGCAAAGTCGCCAAACTTCCAGTGACCTGGTTTTCCACAGTTTGCGAGGCTCCTTGGGAGATAAATGGAGACGACTGGAAGATGAATGACGCAGGAGTCTGGTGACACGAATACTTCCAGTGAACACGTGTCTCTGAACAGTCATTGTTCTTATGAGCTCAAACCTCGGGGAATTAAAGTGCAAGAAAGTCTAGATCACCTGCAACAACGGATAAAACTGGTTTTCTAGCAGGAGAACGTCAACAATGAGTCTGGATTGTTATAGTCAAACATGAACGCAGACATCAGGGAATATAATGGAGGACGAGAAAGCGGCGGTAAGGAAAAACAAAAAAGAAAAGCTTCTGAATAAACCTTCTGAAAATTAAAGCAGACACTGATTCAGCTTCATGTTTGACTGTTATCTGCAGTTAGACTCTCTTCAATAAATAAGGATTGTGTACCGACTGCACTCAGGATTTCCACCCTTCATGTGATTGACACGTCTGATGTAGACGCTGGCGAGGAACTGGTTGATCTGAAGAGCTGTCTCCACACTGAAGTGGACCGAACGACTAGAATAATGTAGTAATGAATAAAACATTTGTTTGTGTGTGTGTGTGTGTGTGTGTGTGTGTGTGTGTGTGTGTGTGTGTGTGTGTGTGTGTGTGTGTGTGTGTGTGTGTGTGTGTGTGTGTGTGTGTGTGTGTGTGTGTGTGTGTGTGTGTGTGTGTGTGTGCTGGGAGACCAAACACCCTCCACAATCCTGAAAGATGTAGTCAAGACTGTACTTTGTATTTGATGTACACGTTTTATTCTCATGTTCTCCTTAACATCAGATTACAGTATATTTGTAGGTTTTATTCTCGTATGCACCATATTTATATATATATATATATATACAAATGTAGAGGTTTAGACTTAGACAATAAAACATTAAGAAATCAACTATACACTGTAATCAAATTTGTTTTTGAAATTTAATCACATTAATTTCAAATATTTCAAATGTAGTCAAATAATCTCCAAATATAATGAAACCACTTTTCAAATGTAATCAAAATGTAATCAAAATGTTTGAAATATGAACAAAATCATTAAGGAAATAAGGAAACGATTTTCAAATCGAATTATTATTACATTTACTATTATATATTGTAATCCTATTATTCTTTTAATGTAATAGAATTAATTCCAAATATAATGAAACCTTTTTACAAATGAATCCAAACAATTTTCAAACATAAACCATTCTTACATATAATCAAACCCCTTCCAAATATAATAAAACAATTTTGAAACACAACCGTAAAATTTGTAGAAGAAAATAGGTTTAGAAAATGCGTCACACGGAGGTCACTTTATAATGTCTAATATATTTATTATGTCTAATTTAGTGTAAACTATAAATGTAATGTTAAATATAAAACCAATATTGTGCAATTACTATGTACGCAGAGAGATTCATAAACATTTAAATTCAACTTCTGAACAATTAATCATTGTATCTTGGCTCGATTCATAATGCCTGTGTGAAGTTTTTTTAAGTATTTGTTAGTTTTTTCTTTTGCGTTTAGAATCTCGTTCAGAAACGACTGACCGCAGGAAACACGCGTCAAATCCTCCCCGCGGTTCATGAAGTCCAGTCGAGGTGCAGAAGCCTCGACCTTCTTCCCGGAGGCGGAAGTTGTTCCCGGTGTGAATCAACACAAATCAAAAGATGACTAAGTCGACGAGTAGCTCGTCCTTGTGATCTTTAATTCCAGGGTTGTTATTATTTATTCATCTCTTCTGCTCATCCTTCCCTCCGTAACTTCCTCGTCCACTTCCTGCACTGTCACGTTATATGATGTTCGGGGACGAAGGGATCTTGGAAAAGGCTCCCGGGGTCGTTGAAAGGTCGTTCGAGCGGCTTCACCTCCAGGACTGACTTCGCTCGCATTTCAGCTTCTCTGGCTTTTTTCTGTTTGCTCAGCCGAACGAGTAAAGTAAAGAACGAGTCCCTGCTGTGGACTCACTTTTACTCCTGTTTGTAGAGTCAAACTTGATGATGCAGGAGCTGAGGTGTAACATTTCGAGACAAAAATGAAAAATAAGCGAATTTATCAATTAATTAATTAACACAATTAAATTAAAAACGTTTTTTTTCTTAAATTGTATATTTTGTTTCACAATTTGCTTTGAAACACATCAATAGAATAAAACGTGAAATGAATATCTGCAATAAAAGATTAATATATTTATAATCTTTTGCACAAGATCAACAAATAAGATGCCACGGATCAAAAACTTGAGACTTTCCAAAATAATAAACTTGTGAAATTTCAATAAAAATTCATCACAAGGTCACACAGAGGTCACTTTATTGTGTCTAATATTTTTATTATGTCAAATATAATTTAAAGTAATACAGTAATGTTAATAATAAATATTGTTGCAATTAATATGTATGCAAAGATATTTATACACATTTCAAATCAAGTTCCTAACATTTAATCATTTTATCTTGGCTCGATTCTTAATGCCTGTGTGAAGTTTTTTTCTTTTGCTTTTAGAATCTGCATAGAAACGTGTTTTAAAAATCTGAAATAATCGCAAATATTTCTTGTTTAGGTACAAACAGACCCACGAATATTTTGACTAGTTTCTTGACCAAAGTTTTGTTCTCAAACTCTTTCGCTGCCTGATTCAAAGTGATTGCTGCGTGGGTTCTCAGCACACACACACCTCAGGAATCATTCATGGCATCAGCTATTATACCAGACAAAAACTCTACACATAATTCTTCATATTTAGTTCCAGGTTGTTGTTTTTTTACCTGTGAGTCACAAATATAGCAAGTGGGACTCGTAAAGAGGAGAGAGAATCGAGTCACTCCCAAGTGATTAGTTTGTTCACTTAAGAAACTTCCGAACAGATCTGCCACACTTGAGCTCGCCTCCCCGGGTTCTCAGTACACACACCTCAGGAATCATATGTCACATAAGCTATAATCTATGCGTGATTCTTCTCGTTTAGTTAAGGGTTTTATTTTAACCCATGAGTCACTAGAAGTAAGTAAGTAAGTAAGTAATATTTATTTATATAGCGCTTTTCCAGACCAGGGTCACAAAGCGCTTTAACAATCAAAACAATACTCAAAAAAGTATATACTTTAAAGATCAAGATAATACTGAGAACAACACAGGAGTTCCAGAAAATCAAGGAAAAGCCTGAACAAATAGAAACGTCTTAAGATGTTTCTTAGAATTAGTAGTAAAATTAGAAGTAGTAAAAAAAGTAGAAGTAGTAGTAGAATTATTATTAAAAGTAGTAGTAGAATTATTAGTAAAAGTAGAAGTAGTGGAAGTATTAGTAGTAGAAGAAGTAGTGGAAGTATTCTTGGAATTAGTAGTAAAACTATAAGTAGTAGAAAATTAAAAGTAGTAGTAGAATTAGTAGTGAAAGTAGAAGTAGTAGTAGTAGAAGTAGTAGTCGGAGTATTAGTGGAATTAGAAGTTAAAATAGAAGAAGTGGAATTAGTAGAAAATATAGAAGTAGTAGAACATTTAAAAGAAGTAGTAGAATTAGTAGTAAAAGTAGAAGTAGTAGTGGGAGTATTAGTGGAATTAGTAGTTAAAGTAGAAGAAGTGGAATTAGTAGAAAAACTGGAAGTAGAAGAACATTTAAAAGTAGTAGTAGAATTAGTAGTAAAAGTAGAAATAGTTTCTTGTATCTACTAGAAGGCCTAGTAAAAGAGGAGACTGACTTGAGTCTCTACCATGTGATAAATTAGTTCACTGTAGTTAGTAGAAGTTCTACTGACCATGTAGGGAATCAAACTCTACACGGATCTGCTGCATTCAATTCTCCCTCTCCGGGTTTTCAGCACACACACCTCAGATATCGTCCACCACCGCTGCTAGTCCGAGCGGAGTCGTGCTGAACATCTGCTGGTGGCTCAGCGTCTCAGGTGATCGTCCGTCCTCGGCGGCGTTCAAAGCCAGAATTGGGAAAATAAAGGAGCGAGTGAAAGATGTTTGGAACTTCAGGAACATCTGAAGGCTGAAGTTGAACAAGTGCATTTCTCGCGAGCTGGCGGACCATCAAACCTGCTGATGGACGCTAGCGTTGGCCAAGAGCAGATTGGCGATGGAGGTGCTCTTGGCAGGACTCCTGTGAGAGGGAACGTGTCCAAGATCTTCTCGGTGCTCAACCCCTCCCTTCAAATATCTCCTCTTCACCAGCACGAGCAGCGAGCCCACTTCCTGCGCAAGGCTTGTGATGTCGGGATCATGAAAGTGAACCCCCCGAAGAACACACGCCCCAAATTAAGACATGGTGTCTCAATACTCGAGCATCACTCCACGGCAGCTGCCGATGCATCCGAGTTTCTTTATCTTTTCGTTTCCTCTCATCTCGTTTCAGAAGCTAATTACAGACGCCTCCGTTAGAACTTCAAGTGATCTCAGACGAATGACTCCAACTTTTTCAAATACAGCTTTTGTTTCCCACACTTTGATTAAATGATCTTGAATTTCATTATTACTACTTATCAACCATGATGATTCTTATATAATTCACATTTTTCTTTTTTTTTGTGCACTAGATAATGAATTAATTTCATAAATAAAACAATTGTTACTCTTAGATTTAGGTGTTTTTGTTCAACTTTTTTTACACTAAAATAAATATAAATAAATAAATATTTTAGTTTAATTTAATTGTTTTTAGTTTTTTTTTAACTTTTATATGTCTATTAATATATGTATTCCCACATTTAAAATAAAACCTATCAGGAAAAATATTGATTGGCATTTAATTTCAGAAGTATAATTATTAAAACTAGTTGTTTTCATCAGAACTAGTTTATTTGTTATTATTTTAATTCAGTTTATTAGTTTATTAGTTTTTATTCATGAATTTGATTTACAAAATCTGACAATATTTTATGTTTAAAATAAATATAATTAAATAATAATAATAAAAGATAATGTAGTTTTCATTTGCAACACTAAAGTTGTTTTTATTTTTTATTTTTTTAACTTTTTTAATTGTAAATAATGCACATTAATGTGTTTAAATATGTGGAAAGGACCTCCATGTTAACCTTCTTCTTCTGCAGGAGCACCAGAGACAGCGACGCCGACGACGACGACGACGACCGGCGCGTGAGCCGCGGCTGCACCCTTCAGTACCAGCGGGCTTCGGTCAAAGTTCTGACCCAGTTCCACACCACGTCCACCGAGGGCACGGACCAGGTGATCACCATGCTGGGCCCGGACTGGCAGGTGGACGTCACGGACCTGGTCCAGGACGCCCTGAAGGTGACCGACCCCAGGATCGCCGAGCTGGTGGACCGGACTGTCCTGGTGGGCCTTGAGCTCGGGTCCACGGTGCTGAAGGTGAGTTTTATCTTAACTCTAAGGGGCCGCATTACTGTGACTGTTAGGGGCCGTGAAGTCGTTAGAAAGAAGGAACAAAAACTAAAAATTTGAATAAAATGCAAATAAAAAAACCGAGTGACAAAAACTTGAGGATGTTTGAGAAACGATCCGAGCAGGACGGTGGCGAGGAAGACGAGGGCAGTGATGGAGGAAGATGGAAGTCAGTCGTCTGTCATCGTCAATGAGCCATGTGAAGGTTTTGAATTATTATTCATCTTCTCAACAGTTCATGAGCGACGAGGACAGATGGAAGTTAAGAAAGTCTGATGAGAGAGATGAGTTTTAAATTGACTTTACACTTTTAAAAAGTTGAAATAGTTTAAAGCTGAAAATATTGTTCTTTAAATCAGATATTGTAAAAGTAATTTGAAGTATTTTATAAAGAGCTGAATAAATAATTGTTTAAACTGGGCGACAAAACGCTGAATTAATCTGAAACATAAAATCAATATATTGAATAAATAAATCAAATATGTAAAATAGACAATAGATAAGATAAAGTTGTGATCAGAAAACAATTCAACTTGTATATGATAAGAATGATTCATTGAAAGACAATTTTGCCACATAAAGAGGTGAACTTTTATCTGCCGCTTCCACCAGCTTCTAGCTTTTGGTGTTAAACAGAGCAGACACGGTCTCAGCAGACGATCAAGAGTCAAATGAACAGTCGCAAAAGACACGTCGCAACAGAGTCAAATGAACAGGGTGAAATGTAAATGCTAATTCTGAGACGGAACAAGCAAGTGAGCAAAGATTCTCGCACTGTAATCTGAATTTCAATCACGGTTTTAATGTTTCCAGCCAAAAATGAGCAGAAGCTGCTTTTGTCGTTAATCACTTCAAGAAGCAGAAAATGTAATTTTCAAAACTGTAGATCAGCATGTGGCAAATGTTTCATGTAAAACACTGTCGATGTATTCGACGACTTCAACACAAAAGTTCCGACACAATGATTCTTACTAAATGTGCAAGGCAATTGCATGTATCACTACATATTGCGTAATGCAACAAAGCGTAATGCGACTCAGAGCCACGGGGCAACAGATACGGCGCAATCAACACAGCGCAACAGACACGGCGCAACAGATGCAGAACAACATGGTCATTTTAAAATAAACTGAACTGACATGGCGTAACACGACGTAAAGAACACAGTGCAACAGACATGGTGCAACAGACACGTAACAACAGATACGGTTCAACAGATATGGTTCAAAAGAAATGGCGCAACGGACACGGCACAACAAACATGGCGCAACAGTTATGCCGCAACAGTTACGGCGTAACAGTTACGGCGTAACAGTCATGGCGCAACAGACAGGGCGCAACAGACATGACGGAACAGACGCAGAACAACAGACCAGGTTCAACAGACGCAGAACAACAGTCACGCCGCAACAGACATATAATAACAGACACAGCACAACAGACATGGTGCAACAGACAAGTAACAACAGATACGGTTCAACAGATATGGTTCAAAATAAATGGCACAACGGACACGGCGCAACAGTTACGGCGCAACACACACGGAACAACAGACGTGGTACAACAGACATGGCGTAACAGTCACGGCGCAACAGATACGGTTCAACAGACACGGCACAACAGTCATATAATAACAGACACAGAACAACAGGCATGGAACAACAGACACGGTGTAACAGACACGGCCATCAGAAATGGCGAGACTGTTTTGGCGTAACAGGCACATAACAACAGACACAGCGTAACGGACACAGAACAACAGACACCGCAAAAGACATGAAACAACAGACACGGTGACAACGGACGTGGTACATTGGACGTGGTACAATGGACGTAGTACAACAGACATGACGTAACAGACACGGTGCAACAGACATAGCAGAACAGACACGGAACAACGGACATTGGTACATTGGACGTGGTACAACGGACGTGGTACAACAGACATGACGTAACGGACACGGCGCAACAGACACGGTTCAACAGACACGGCACAACAAACATGATGGAACAGACGCGGAACAACAGACCAGGTTCAACAGACGCAGAACAACAGTGACGCAGCAACAGACATATAATAACAGACACAGAACAACAGACACGGAACCACAGGCACGGAATAACAGACACGGCGTAACAGACACGGCGCAACAGACATAGCACAACAGACATAGAACAACAGTCAAGCCTCAAGTGACAAGCCTTAACAGACACAACTTAACGGGCACAGCGCAACGGACACAACTTAACGGACACAACGCAACAGACACAACTTAAAGGGCACAGCGACAGGTCGCAAAAGACACGGCGCAACAGACAGGGAACAACAGATACGGTGCAATTGACACTGCGCAGCGGACACAGGCCAACAGAGACGCCTAATAGACATGGCGCAACAGACATGGAACAACAGACACGGTTCAACGAACACAACAGACACGACACAACAGAAAGGGTGAAACAGTTATGGCGCAACAGTTCCGGCGCAACAGACGTGGCTCAACAGACATGGCGTAACAGACATGGTGTAACAGACATGGCGCAACAGACACAGTTCAACAGACAACAGACAAGGCACAACAGTTTTGGCGCAACAGAAACGCCACAACAGACACGGTTCAACAGACATGACGCAACAGACGCGGAACAACAGACATGACGCAACAGACGCAGAACAAGAGTCACGCCGCAACAGACACATAATAACAGACACGCTGCAATCGACATGGCGCAACGAACACAGGCCAACAGTTACGCCTAACTGACATGGTGCAACAGACATGGAACAACAGACACTGTTCAACAGAGACAGCACAACAGTTACAGCGCAACAGTTACGACGCAAAAGATATGGAACAACAGGCATGGTTCAACAGACACGGCGTAAAGGAAACGGTACAGCAGACACTGAACAACAGACACAGTTAAACAGACACGACACAACAGAAATGGCGAAACAGTTTTGGAGCAACAGACACATAACAACAGACACGGTTCAAAAGACACGGCGTAATGAACAAGGCACAACAGACACATAACAACAGATACTGTTCAACAGACACGGGCCAACAGACACGGCCTAACGGACACAGAACAACAGACATGCCGCAAAAGACATGGAACAACAGACATGATTCAACAGACACGGTGCAACAGACATAGCAGAACAGACATGTGTCTCAAGTGACACGCCTCAGCGGACGCGCCTTCACTGACACGCCTCTGCGGACAGAACTTAATGGACACAAACAACGTACACAACTTAATGGACACAGCGCAACTGATAAAAAATAAGTTACATATTACTAACCAGGTAAAGTTTAAGTGAGGTTTAAGTTGAACATTTTCCTCCAAAACACTTGTTCCGATGATTCATTCAGGCATTATGTAAGAATATTTCTCTGCCAGATGACAAAAAAAGTTTTTGCAAATTTACTGTGAACCAGAATTCCCTGCTGAGAATCTTTAGTAAATATTGTGAAAGAAGGACGACATGAAGCACGAGTCTCGCGGAGTTCCCCTAGTGGCCTCCGGGGAGAATCATAATAAATGAAACGACGCATGTTTTGAGTCGCTGACGTGACTGAACTCGAGTCCTCAGAGGGAGAAACTGCTGCTGCCGAAATAAATCTTCACATTCTTAGTGAAAATCCTGTGAAACTTCAGCTGGAAAACATGAGCGAGAGGTTAAAAGTGTCGTCGGCAGATCCATTTGAAAGACTGTAAACAGGCTGAGGATCATCGGACTTACGCAGAAGCCAACGGTAGTCGGCCGCTTATCCATTCCTCTCAACATTTTTATTCTCCCGCATCGATCCGCCGTTTTCTGAATGTTTGAATTGTGTTTTGACATTTAAACGCGGACGCCAGCATTGATCTGTTTCTGGTGGACGCTCTTTAATTGGTGTGTGAAAATATCAGCCGCAGCAGAAAATCAATTATCCGTAAACAATTTCTACCGACTCACTCTGACCTGAGCGAGACTTAACGTAGAAACCTGTTTCCATCAAACTTCATTTGTCTGCTTCGCTCAAACATTGCAGGAGACAAAACAGGTGAATCGTTCCACATACTCGCTATTTTTAACCTGAAACATGAGTTGAGTTAAATAAACCTTTATGACTGGGAATAACCTTTTTTTTTATTGACCACCCATTTAAAACAGTTAGTAGCGTTAAAAAAAAAATCAATTGACTTCATTATATGAATTATAAACTTGTTTGTGCTTCAGAAAAATGCAAAGTGGTCAAAAGTGGAATACAGAAAATAAAAAAACAGACAGAAAACAAACTGGACTAAATTCTCGACTGTAGGCAAAGAAAACAACTGTGTTTATTAAGATAATAAATATGCCTTGGAAATAAAAAATAATAATGAAATAAAATGAAAGTGAAAAAAATGAAGAATTACAAGAAGCAATAAAAAAGAAAGGATCTTAAAACCACAAACACGTTTTTTTTTAAATGCGTTGACCTGCAGGTGGCGCTGTGTGCGCATTCACATGATGTGTTGGATGACCCAGTGTTTAATAAAATAAAAAAAAATGTGGGTCTATGAAGACGTTCCTCAAACACAGCAAGGATATGAAATATCAAATATTGGGGTTAAAGGTCACGTGCTCAGCAAGGGAACTATAAACACTGAGATGAAATCACTCGCCAGTCGACTTGCTGGAGATTCAATTCTTCCTCGCTTGTGTTGTTCCTTCCATGACTCTTTGTTTGCTCCGTGGTGTGTTCAGGAGCTTCGTCTTCCAGGTTAAAGCACTTAACCTCATTCATAAGTGTCGGTACTCCAAACACACAGGGGGCGCTGTTGTTGTATCAAGATTTTCAACAAGAGTTTCTTTTCTTTTCAAATTAAGCTTGAATTTAGTTTCTGATTTTATCAAAAACTTTGCTTGATTTGATATTTGGTGTTTCATCTTCTTCCAATCAAAGAAAAATCAATGTCAATAATATTGTTTAATAACGATTTTCTTTCTCTATTACATTATATTTTGAAGCAATATTAACTTTAACTATTAACCTTAGTAAAGTATTTGAAGTATGTTTTAAGTGTATCATAAACTTTGTGTATGTACTGAGAAACTCATCACCATCAATCAAAATTCTTATTTTATTTTACAAACGTATTTTATGGTATATTGGTTTTGGTATATTCATTACAACTTAAATCATTATATTGTGATTATTTGTATTTATTACATTTTAAAGAATGTCCTTGTACCAGGACGCTGGTTCTTCTAACATTTCAATTTTTACTCCTTAAAGGTTAAGTTAAAGTAATTAAGTGCAGTTTTTCTATATGTATCGCACTTTGAGGACAGTTAAACCTGGCGAACAGTGTGAGCAACTCACATCTACACTCTTCGCCCATCATTTTCTGACCCATGTTTCCGAATAGAACTACTACTGCAGGGGTTCACAACCTTTTATTCAGCCCAGACTTTTTAAAAGAAAGTCCAAAAATCCATGATGTTTTTCAAAATAAAAGACCCCTTTTTGTAATAATCAATACAACGTAAATTAAAGAGATTATAGTTTGTCTTTCTGTAACAAATGCTATATTCATGGACCACTTCCAAGCCCCGCCCCCTTGGTTAGTGACTCACTTGTCAATCATGAGTTGAAGACTCAAGATTCAGTGTGGTAGATGACTCATGGGTGAATTGACAGCGGATTCAATAAGAGATCCATTGACGGAGTCTATCTGTGTGTTTTTGACAAAAGGCAAACACAACAATCTCTGATGTTCGTTTTGTCTCCTCAGGTTGAGTCGCCGCTGGCCGTGGACGCCACGCTTGGCGAGGCGGCGTTCTCCGTCACGGACGAGAAGGTGTCCATCACGGAGCTGCGGGTCCACGCCGTGTCGGGTCTGACCCTGGCCCTGCAGCCCAGTCCAGGAAACAGTCACACCATGGTGGCCCGAGCGAGCGGCCTGCAGACGCTCAACACCCCCAAACAGGTACGACGACCCCCGCACACGTGACGCTGTAGAGAACTCTTGGCGATGTTCGACCTGACAGCGACTTTGACTGCGAGCGGAGAAGATCCCTGACAGACCTTCCTCCACCCTCAACTCAAAATGTCACATTTCATCTCCGTCGTAAAAGCAGCCTCGACTCGAAAACTCCGCCGTGATTGAAGCGCGTCAAGTCTGACGCCGCCGTCGAGGTCTCCTCTCAGATGAGGAAAAGTCGGATCCGTGAAGGTTTTCGTGGTGAAACTTTCTCCCGGAACATGATAAATCTCGTACGTCAGGAGTGGTTAGGAATCTGCGTGGAGAGTTTTCTGACTGTCACGTCTGTTTTTCTCGCCCGACGGTCAAGTTTTCTCTCCTCAATGTCGACTCCTTCTGGTTCCTTTTCTTTTCAAAACATGTTTTTCTGACTTCTTCTCTGTATTTAATGACAATAAGAGGCTCAGGTACAATTTCAATCTGTTTTTCATGCTTCCTCAAAACCCTTGAATTTATTTTGAAAGTTTTTTTTCCTTAACATTAAATTCCCCATCCTTTTTTCTTTTGATGATTTATTCTTAGTTTAAAAAAACTTTTAACTATTATATCACTTGTTTTTTTTTATTCCTTTGACGCATAAAAATAACTTTGGGTACATTTTGTTTTTACATATTTTTAAGTTTACCTTGGTAAATTTTAGATTTTTGTTTTTCCATTTTTACTGTCCTATTTCTTCTTTTTAATACCTAGTTGTTGTTTTTTTTTAAACATTATTATTTAACTTTTGTGAAATACTTTTCTTTTGCTTTCTTTTAGGTTTTTGTTTATTTCCCTCCTAATTATTCTACATTTTTCTTAGTTTCTGTTTTTCTCTTTTCTATCCTTTTGTTCTCTCTCATTTACTTTTTTAACCATCTTCCAACTTTCTTTCTTCCCACCAGAATTGTTATCTTATGTTTAATTTTCTTTTTTCAAGGTGTCAAGGTGTCAAGGTGACCCACATTTACCAAAACAAATGTGTTTGAGGTATCCCTTGTGGTGTCCTCTTGACCCAAAGACACCACAAGGGAAACCTCAAACACATTTGTTTTTCGGCCTTCGGGTCACTTTGACCCTGAGATAACACAAGGGTTTAAAAAATCTGATTATATATTTATATATTTTTTAATCGCATTTGCCAGTAATACTCAAGATTTCATTCCAGTTTGACACACTAAAGAGTTTTCACATTTCATAAGGAGCTGAAACAAGTTCAGGATCATCATCTAAAATCAGTTATTCTTAGTTTTTACAGCGATTGTTGGTACCTTGAGAGCAGCTGCTTTCACTTTTACAGTGACTCTGAACAAATGTGCTCGATCGCGCCTGAAAATAAATCTGCTGCGACCCGAACCGATATTTCCTCGTCACTCGAGCGCCCTGGACTCCGGCGAGTCGTCGCTCAGACGTCTTGAGTCGCTGCTGAGTTAAAAGTCTGCAGACGTGCTGGTGCGCCAATCGTGATTTGTGGAAGTTGACTGTCCTCTAAGTGTAACTGTGACGAGTCGAGACGATGTTTTATTGAAAGCATCTTTATCAAAGTCGAGCTCGGTCGGCCCCGGAAGCTTCGCCGTATTCAAAGTCGTCCTTCAACAAACGGGTCAGAGTTTGTTATGCAACTCCACTCTTGACAGCCAGGATGACGCATCACGCCCGAGTGATGAAACGCAGTTTAGACCGCAGGAAGTGCCAACATGTGAAGGAGAACAAAAAAAAAAAATCTTGACAAAGGAGTGGTTCAAAATTCAGGATTTTTTACATAACTCAAATGTTTTACTTACCAAAACATCTGATGACAATAAATAACTTGTCGTTTAACAAGTGAGAATCAATTAGAGCAGAGATGACATATCACATACTTTTGAAGAACTTCTACCCCTCCTTGAAGTTTTAAGAACCGTCTTCACCTGGAGGTCTATGCTCACCCAGAAGCTCAACAACAAGACACATCCTGGCTGCTGCAGCTGCTGTCTCCATGGCAACCCCTAAGGAATGCTAGCGCGAAATGTTGGAAAACTCTTATGGCGTCTCGAATATTTCTCCTGGAAGTTTTATATGAGAGAGATGTGAAGAAGCGACTGACAGATGACAAGTTTGGGACGCTGACATCCATGACTTTATACATACACCAATCTTTATTAACATTATGACCACCTGTCTTGTCTTCCCAAAACTATGTCATATATCAGCTCCTGAATTGCTACTTTACAGTCTACTGTTAAAGCATGTCAGCATATAAACTCTACAACATTGAACAGACATTTTTTATACTTCCTTTGCTTATTCCTTTATTATTGAAAGTGAAAAAAATCATCTTCCTGTTTTAGCAACACTCGACTACAAATAGTTTCCAGGGACAGACTTTTGTCTTCCTCCAAATTGTCTTATTTTTTAGGAAGGCAACATTCAGCTACATCCTGTAGAGGCAACATTCGGTTACTTCCTGTAGAGGCAACATTCAGCTACATCCTGTAGAGGCAACATTCGGTTACTTCCTGTAGAGCCAACATTCAGCTACTTCCTGTAGAGGCAACATTCAGCTAAATCCTGTAAAAGCAACATTCAGCTACATCCTTTCAAGGCAACATTCAGCTACTTCCTGTAAAGGCAACATTCAGCTACTTCCTGTAGAGGCAACATTCAGCTACATCCTGTAAAGGCAACATTCAGCTACTTCCTGTAAAGGCAACATTCAGCTACTTCCTGTAGAGGCAACATTCAGCTAAATTCTGTAAAGGCAACATTCAGCTACTTCCTGTAACGGCAACATTCAGCTACTCTCTGTAGAGGCAACATTCAGCTACTTCCTGTAGAGGCAACATTCAGCTACTTCCTGTAGAGGCAATATTCAGCTAATTCCTTTAGAGCCAACATTCAGCTACTTCCTGTTTGGGCTATAGTCCTTTTCAGGATGCCTAGGCGACATTTGGCTACTTAATATCTGAACATGTGTGAACCAACCGACATCTTCTTGAATGCTGTTAACTGTGATTTCTGATTTGCCCATTTGTATGTTGTATTTCTGACTGGTTTGTGTCTGGTTTACAGGAGGCCAGTTTGTCGGTGTGGATGCTGTTCAGTGACAACACGGCGGCACCCCTCATTCAGTTTGACCCCAAAGATTACAACTTCAACGCCTCCACACTGGACGACAAGGTGGTGTCCATCTCCCAGGAGCCACAGCAGCGCTGGCCAGTGGTGGTGGCAGAAGGCGAGGGCGCCGGTGATACGGTGCGTGTGGAGATGACCATCTGCGAGGCCTGCCAGAAGACAAAACGCAAAAGCATTATCGCATCCGCTGCCGTTTACGTCAAGGTGCGATTTGGGTCAGAGGAAGACTCGGAGGAGGAAGGCACAACCGAGGGCGAGATTGAATTGGCTCCATTCACCAGAAGGCCGATATTGGACCCCAATGTTAGTGGGAGGGTTTATGAGACATCTAACGAGCAGCCGGCAAGCGTTCCCATCGATTACACCAACTTCCCCACCATCAGCAATGAGGAGCAGCCAACTGAGAGTGATGAAGGGGAGGAAGACGAGTTTGTGCACTCGCCACGCAACATGACCGATCTGGAGATTGGCATGTACGCCCTCCTAGGGGTCTTCTGCTTAGCCATCCTAGTCTTTCTCATTAACTGCATCGTGTTTGTGCTCAAGTATCGGCACAAACGGATCCCTCCAGAAGGTCAGGCGAACATGGACCATTCGCACCACTGGGTTTTTTTGGGGAACGGTCAGCCGCTCAGGGCCCACTGTGAACTGTCCCCACAGCAGATTGAAAGTCCCAGTAACCCGATGGAAGCCGTACCCACCTGCTGCCACGGAGACCACCACAGCAGCGGCAGCTCACAGACTAGCGTTCAAAGCCAGGTGCACGGGCGCGGTGACGGAAGCTCCGGAGGCTCTACGAAGGAGAACGGTGAAGAGGCCAGTTCACCAACCTCCAAGCGCAAGAGGGTGAAGTTCACAACCTTTACCACCCTCCCCACAGAGGAACTGCCCTACAACTCCATCCCTGTAGCAGATGCAGAGGACATTCAGTGGGTTTGCCAGGACATGGGCTTCCAAGACCCAGAGGAACTGCACGATTACATGCGCAGAATAAAAGAAATCGCCTGAGACGGAAGCTTGACTTTTTAAAGGTCCTTTCTATTTCTCCTTTTTCACACGTGGAAGATAACGTTTCACGGACTAAAAGGCCAAGTGTCGCTTTGGTTTCAGGTTTGTTCAGTTTTCTTTGCACAGTGCTGTAAAACACGCTCACACTCGTTAGCAGAAAAAACTTTCTGAGGACACTGGACGTCTCTGCTGTGTGGAACTCGTTGGAAAGTAGCTTTTCCAGTGATTTTTCTTGGGACACATGACAGAGACAGGAACGCTGTAAAGGATGCAAACTCATGCGACAAAAGAGGCCTTTGCTGAACTCAAGAAAAACTATCGAGGACTCATTAAAGCTATTTTATTTTTATTTTATTTTGCCAAAGTAGGACATGGATGGATTCTTCGCCATTCTTGTCGCAGTACACTCATTGTTTCTTTTCATTCATTTTGTTCCTGTTTTTTTTCATTTCATTGTTTGTCGTTGGCCTCCTGAGTCAGTCTTGTACCTCTTTACTGGACCTCCACTGTGCAGATGTTTGTCTGTGTTTTGCCACAAGCGGAAAGGAACAATTCAGCCAATAAAAGAATATTGCTGGTTAGATGTATGCTGGCTCACGCTAGCAAATAAAGGCTAATGAAAAGGGGCAACTTTAAGACTCTTAACATCAATAAAAGTGGACTGATTGTAAAGTTGTGCACTCCCAAACTGATGCCTTATTTAAAACGATCACTTATATCACGATGGCTGAAGACGGCGTCGTAACCTCGACCAAAATTGTGACGTGAGGGTCTTGTAGGCGCTCACTGCATGGATCTCGAGGCACAATCCGCCCCCCCTCCCCTCCCCTCCTCCCAAATTTGTAAATGTTTGTATTTATGTAATCATTCATACACATGAAATATGTTATCATGCATCACGCGCATGCCTTGCTAGGCCAACGATTCCTCTCTGTGTACATACTGTATCCAGTCGGAGGTGACTCGAAGGATGTCGCGGTCGCTAACGAGCGGTTATTTTAACCTGTGGATTTGGAAGATATAAAGATATTTAATTTTTTATCTGCCGAGTATAAGCGGGAGGCCCTCACGAGTCTACACGAGCTACACCACCACTGTCCCATAATGGCCAAAATTATTTGACGGAATTGTCAAGTGTGGTGTCGGTTGTGTTTTTCCTGAAATGTGGTGGGATCCACAATCTCTGACTCCTAATTTAGTTCTGAATTATGACTATAAAAATCAATAAACATTTGAAAGATACACAGGTCTTATTTATTTTTTCACCGGTAGGTATAATGGAGCAGACTGTTCTGAAGGTGTCACAAGGGTTCCAATGGGGTACACCTTCGAATTGACACCATACGTAGCATTACAGGACAGGTCGCTAGTTCTGACCTGGCATGACAAATTGCACTAAGATCGACATCTGGTTTGAGTGATCAATTATGTTGGAATCACACTCTTTTCCTGTCGGGTCAGAGCTCAGGCAGAACCTTTTTACGGTATGTCCATCTAACAGGTTTTTACACTCTCACAAACTCTCACTTTCTGACACCAGTCTTCGGTGAGGATTGGAACTGGAAAACCTAGATATGCCAGAGAGTGTTGGTTCTTCTTGTATATTGAACATGTCAATGTTTTTACTGCTTAGGTTTAGGTAAACTACCATCCCACTTCTGACACCATATGCAGCGCAGGAAGTGGTGAAATAGTTAATTACTCTTGACCTTTTCTTTTTACCATAAGGGACCTACGTTGTGGTTTCCTTTTAACACTCTGTGTTCAGCTACTACAACGCTGCTGACCTCAACAAGACTAGAGATATAAAGTGGATTCAGCAGAACGAGACAATTTGATAAGTTAAAGTTAGGGTAACGGTAAGGATAAGGGTTAGGGTTCCTTAGACGCTGCGAACCTCAACAATACTCGGAGTTAGAAAGAGGATTCAGTCAAATGAGAGAATTCGAAAAGTTAGGGTTAGGGCAAGGGTAAGGGTAAGGGAAAGGGTACGGATAAGTAAGTAAGTAAGTAATATTTATTTATATAGCGCTTTTCGAGACCAGGGTCACAAAGCGCTTAAACAATCAAGGGTAAGGGAAAGGGTACGGATAAGGATAAGGGTTAGGGTTAGGGTTCCTTAGACGCTGCCAACCTCAACAATAGTCAGAGTTAGAAAGAGGATTCAGTCAAATGAGACCATTCGAAGGGTTAGGGCAAGGGTTAGGGTAGGGGTAGGGGTAGGGGTAAGGGAAAGGGAAAGGGTACGGATAAGGATAAGGATAAGGGTTAGGGTTCCTTAGACGCTGCCAACCTCAACAATACTCAGAGTTAGAAAGTGGATTCAGTCAAACAAGAGAATTCGAAAAGTTAGGGGAAGGGGAAGGGAAAGAGAAAGGGAAAGGGAAGGGAAAGGGGAAGTGTTGGTGTAAGGGTTAGAGTTACTACGACGCTGCGAACCTCAACAATACAGAGTTGGAAAGTGAATTCAGCAGAACAAGATATGTTGCCACGAGTAATGGAGGGTGTGGTTGAATTGTTCACGGATATGTGGACATTTTAATGTTCCTACCAAGTGTTCTCTGGTCCACCTCGACCTTTGCTATCCATCCCCTGATCACTTGCTGCACCTCGCAGTTCTCAAGTGAAATGGCGACGTCCATTTTGTTTGAAGCAGCATCTTTAAGGAGTTGTTGAGAACACAATCAACAACAAAGCAGAATCGAACCTGACAGGTTTTTAAAGAGATCATAGCAACTCTCAACGTGTCCTTTGTCTCACACTTTGATGTGACTAAAGCATGAGACGGCGTCTGAGCTTCACTGTCACTCCCTTCTTTGAGACTGCTCTTCTTCAGAGCGCTCCAGTTTCCTCTCATGTCGGCTGGTCTCGCGATCGGTCGGGGAAGCCGAGCCGCCGTCTTTGTTCAGGAAAAATACATTTTGGGATTGGATCCAGAATGACTCACTGAACTGAGGAACATTTGCGATGAAACCTCTCGTCTTGAATCCTTGATGTGGCTCGTCACATGGATCACGTTTTCACTTCCCAACAAAGATGGAGGACAGACCATTATTATCAAGTATGAATAAAACCTTTTTTTTGTCATAAAACATTTGTAATTTCTTTATTAGAACTGTTATTTCGGTGGTGCGCCTTAGTTCAATGAAAGAAAATAATTAAATATTTTTCGTACATTTATAATCATTTAAAATAAACATTTTTTGTTCATTTTGACTGCACACAAGTAATTGTTTTTTTTTTATTACAATTGTTTTTCATTTTTTAATGTTTTGTATTGTTGTTTTTTTTTCATTCAAAATAATAGTTTTGCCTTGTTATTGCTTTGAATTTATTTGTTTTTATAAAAAACTATGAAGTTAACAAAGACGTTTGCAAAGAAATTTGAAATATATGTTAGTTTTATTTATTCATGTTCACTTTGGTTGTCATAGTGCTAATAGAAACAATATGTAATAATTATATAATAAGATTATGAATATTCAAATACTGAATTCCTTATTTAGTTTAATCTAATCTCCTTTTGGATTTTCCTTGTATTTAAAATGAATTTATTCTTCTACCTTTTCACAATCTCAACCGAAACAATCATTTATTTTCACTACTTTATACAGAAAAACATATGATCAACAAAGATTTTGATGTAGATCGCAGACCACGTATATGATAAGAGAACCAGCCACATCCTCTGAGACCTCATGAACATTAAACCATGTGTCACTCATCAAGTTCATTTCTCTATATAACTAGTGAAGGTACTGAGTCTGGTATCAAGGAGTATTTTTTTTATTTGTCTGTTCACTTTCATCTGCTGCTTAAGAGAACGTATTAATTGTCCCGAGCCTTGTTGCTGGCCCACCTCCACTGATGTACCTGTACAGACCAACGATGAAGCTCCTGTATCGTTCACTAGCTCTTGTACTTTCCTGGTATACATGTGAAGTACTAAAGACTTGAAATACTAAAACAGCTTGTGTGAGTTGTTTTTTTTATTCTTCTCTTTCCTGTAGCCATTAGTTTAGTGGAACGCTGAAGGTTTATAGAATGTCCTAGTTTCAAGGGACACCCTGGAAAGCTCTTTTGTCAAATCACATCTGCAAAAAAAATGTATTTTAGAGTTTATTGAAGAAAATTACAGGAAGATTACAGATACAAGAAAAGCGACTTAATATTAATTTAATATGATTTAATAATATAGAGGTTCGTTTTTTATTGTGTTTTAAGTGACTCGTTTGTGACGACTGTAGTAGCAAACTACGTAACTTATCTTTCAAGTCACGACCAATCAGCTCCCAGGTATTACATAGACGTATCCATGGAAGGAAGATTCATCAACAGCTGTAAGATATCGTAGTATCTGAGGGACCAAACGACTAATTCCAAATATTCTTTTTTTTCTTAACATCATATTAAGACAATTCTGCCTCTCTGATCCACTATTTTCGAATTACCACTAACTTTAGACCCCTCACCGGGAAGTTGTTTTATCGACCGCTAGTTGAGAGTAGAATGGCCGCCTGGTCATTCATGAGATACTCGAAGAAGAATCTCACCTCCCCCCAAAAGAACAAAAGAAAGAAAAACTACTAAAGAAGTTTAAAAATTCAGTAAAATATCAACTGATTTAATTAACAATATGAAGGTACAATTGCAGAAATAATTATTCTATTGTTCCTTTAATGAAACAATAGAAAAAATAAGTTTGTTGGCATTTTCTTTCAAATTGTTACAAAAAATACTCAAATGAGAAGGAAAAAAAACCAGTTTCAAAACAAAGAACTTCAACAAGTTAGTTAAAAAATGAACAGAAAGCACATACAAATTTCCCGATCAGTGTCGTTGTGTTTTTTTTCATCCGCTGACCTATTAAGGGCCGCATAAAACCAGTCAAGGGGCCCCCCGTGGCCCTGGGGCCACACCTTCCCCAGGTCTGTTTCGATGATTTGTTCTTATTCTGCGATGATGCTCCAGTTATTCTGACAGTTAATCTGTGAATCATACATGACCAAGTATCTTTAGAAACGACGCGATGTGTCTTCATGACGTCGCCTGCAGCGGCCCCTATCACACGGTATTAAAAGTATTTAAAGCATCAAATGTGGCGCTTGAGCAGACGCCGCCGGCGAAGGGAAGTCGCAGTGTGTCAGTGAACACATCATGTTTGGATGCCGCCTTCAGCTTGGCAGCCGCTCGCCACGTTTAACTTTCTTTCCTCAACAGACAAATTGATTTTTACACAACGCTGCGGCGCATTTGAAGGCAGCGGAGGAAGATCGTAATCACATCCGCCTGCGGCCTCTCGGCTCAATTCTGAGGTTCCAGAAAACATTTGACTTGTGTTTCTGCAATCAGCGAGCAGACGCTGACGGATGTGAATCTCACACACACACACACACACACACACCAACACACACCCTCGCAGTAAACAAATGAGTTATTTATGTGCCGCAAAACAAGAAGTCATCAATGATTCATTGTGAACTGACGACTTCAGTTTATTCAAAATTGTCACCTGAATAATTAAATATTGTTGGACAAAGAAAAATAAACAGAACTTGAAGATGTTTTCACAAATAAGTGGAGTGTATTAGGGAAGTCAAGGATAAATATAAATACTTCCTCTTTCTGAACTCTAGGGGGGGGATTAGTTCAACTCCAAGTCTCTCTAAACCCTTGAGTTATCTCAGGGTCAACGTGACCCAAAGGCCTGAAAACAAATGTAATTGTTTTATCCGTTGTGTTGCTTCTGGGTCAAGGTAAAGTATGTGGCTGATGTCATTCGCAAAGTTTGTTTTCGGGCTTTTGGGTCACCTTGACCCTTAGATAACTCAGGGGTTAAATGACCAAGCTTCTATTGGTAATCTCTGATCTTGTTCTTGAGTCACTACCGAACTGCTGATTAGAATAGAAAATAGAACCTTCTGTTTTGCCAGTGTTTTGTCTTCTGGCTCAGCTCTCTCAAGAGTCCTTCATCTTGAACTCTAGAGATGGATCCTTTTTTTCACTCCTTTCTGACTTAGAACAATGGTCTCGTTTACTCATCACTTGGGGTTGACCTTTTCTCGCACGAGAGTTCATTTGAGAAAGTTGATTCATCTTTTGGTTGGTCTAAAGTTAGAGGAAAGTCAAAATGGTTGATCAAAGAGGAAGAATTGTACCTTTGGCTAATGTCACTCTTCTTTTTCTTTTTCCTTCTCATTGTCTTTTCATGATCCATGTTCATAATTTAATAAGTCTCCCAAGACAAACAACTTACACTGAAATATTGTGAATATCTGTGAATTCCATTTTATTTATTTGAGTAAAAAGTTACTGAGAAACTCAGAGAAGAACTCGTCTTTTTAGAACGTCTACTGGACAAGTGAAGTGTCCTCTGGGAGGAAGCCCCAGGGCAGACCCAGAACTGGAAACACGAACAGCTCTTGTGGAGTCCACTACTTCCTCAACGTCCATGTGGAACAAACTCTGACTCTGGGAGGTACCAAATCCTTCTCAGGCTTATTCTACTTTTTTTCAATTATTCTCTGTGAGTGTGGTTGTTTTTTTTTTCAGGAGTTCTGTTGGAGCCTTTATGTCCTCCGGCATGATCGCTTGTGACAGTGTTTGTGCAGTCGCAGCAAGGTAAATAATCATAAATGATTTATGAGTCCTGGTGTCAAATGAAGAATTCAGCCTCTTCCAGCCCGAACCACCTCAGATGTCAAATTGTCCTCCACGATCTGAATTTAAATCGGCTGGAAGTCGCCGGAGACTCGAAACTTAACCCCAAAGACGTTCAATGTTTTCGCCATCTTTCATCAACCTGAGGTTTTTTGACACTCTGTGGAGTTGTTGTGTTAAATAAAGTGATGAAATGTTGCAGTGGGTCTGACCTCTCATTGGCTGAGCAGCGTGAAATAACATGTAAATGTAGCGTTCAGTCGACGGAAATGTGTTTAGAGCCCCGAGTATCTGCGACCACTTTGATCTGAGAGTCGCACATTTGAAATTTTCATGTCATTTGGACTCATTTCCCGAATCCAAATCGATGTGTGCGACAAGCGAGTCCTTTTTTCTTGCGACACAAACATGGACGTGTTGTCTGTGAAGATTCTTCTGCAAGCTCTGAACCAGATCTGGATTGGAACCCACAACCTCGTCCACGCATCACCCGATTTGTTGAGTTGTGTTAATGAAAAATGTCTTGTGTCTCCTCATTGATATTGTGCGTCTATTGTCCGCCCCTGAACTGAAATGTGAGTCGAAGCATCACTTTTTCTTGAGTCTTGATTGATTTTTGACCTTAACTCCTCACTCGGCTACACAACTCTTCTTCGCGCACTGATTTGTGTTGAACCGCCTCATAACAGCACAACGAAGTGTGTTGCCGCACAAGTGGTGTCGGTGGGTGAAGCTGTCTCGTAACAAGAGAAGTGAACGTTCGCGTGCAGCCGAGCCGGCGGTCGACGTGTTGTCAGGGTCCATCGGCCACGAAGCCTCTAAGAGGGGCCGAGACCCTCGAGCCTCCTCGTCCACCGACACGTCCGACTTAATCCCTGACAGGAGTCTGACCCACAAGAAGAAATGCAGAGAAAGCACATCAGCAAACAACACATTTGTTTGACTCGAGTGTGACCTCCATCTGAGTCAGTGAACAATACGCCTGATCTTTTTAACACACAAAATAATGCTTGTCAGAATCTGCAGTCCAATCTGTTTGTGAGTTTTCATGGGAAAGTTTTCACTCGATGAACACAAAGTTGATTGTATTGCTTTGAAATATTATTGTTATTGCATAAATGTATTATATAATACGGTGAGTATTCTATTAAAAAACATTTAGGCATATATTGTGTGCATCATTGTTTTGTATCGCCTCGTTTGTGTTTTCATTTTTTTGTTTTGTCTGTTAAGCTTCATTTTCATCACAACATTTTTACCACTTTGTCATGTATTGTCATATTTGTACCACTTCTTTGTATCGTAATGTTTCTGTTGCTATATTTTATACGTGCTACGTTTGTATCGCTACGTTTGTATCGCTACATTTGTATCGCTACATTTGTATCACTATATTTATATCACTATATTTGTATCACTATATTTGTATCGATACATTTCTAGGACTAATTTGTATCACTTCATTTTTTATCACTAGACCAGAAGTGCTACATTTGTTTCACTACATGTGTATCACTATATTTGTATCACTAAATTTGTATCGCTACATGTGTATCATTACATTCGTATCGCTACGTTCGTATTGTTACATCCGTATCCCTACATTTGTATCGCTACATCCGTATCGCTAAATTTTTATCGCTACATTCGTAGTGTTACATTTGTATTGCTACAATTGTATTGCTACATTTTTATCGCTACATTTGTATCACTTCATCCGTATCGCTACATTTTTATCGCTACATTCGTATTGTTACATTTTTATCGCAACATTTGTATTGCTAAATTCGTATCTCTACATTCGTATTGCTACATTCGTATTGCTACATTCGTATTGCTACATTTGTATTGCTACATTTGTATCTCTACATTTGTATCGCTTCATCCATATCGCTACATTTTTATCGCTACATTTGTATTGTTACATTTTTATCGCTACATTCGTATTGTTACATCCGTATCGCAACATTTGTATTGCTAAATTCGTATTGCTACATTCGTATTGCTACATTCGTATTGCTACATTTTTATCGCTACATTCGTATCACTACAGCCGTATCGCTACATTTTTATCACTACATTCGTATTGTTACATCCGTATCGCTACATTTGTATCGCTACATTTGTATCGCTACATTTGTATCGCTACATCCGTATCGCAAAATTTTTATCGCTACATTCGTATCGCTACATTCGTATTGTTACATTTGTATTGCTACATTTTTATCGCTACATTCGTATTGTTACATTTTTATCGCTACATTCATAATGTTACATTTTTATCGCAAAATTTGTATTGCTAAATTCGTATCGCTACATTCGTATTGCTACATTCGTATTGCTACATTCGTATCGCTACATTCGTATCGCTACGTTCGTATCGCTACATTCGTATCGATAAATTTGTATCGTTACATTCGTATCTTTACATTCGTATCGCTACATTCGTATCGCTACATTCGTATCGCTACATTCATATCGCTAAATTCATATCGCTACATTCGTATTGCTACATTCCTATTGCTACATTCGTATCACTACATTTTTATCTATATTTGTATTGAGAAATGCTGTATCCCCCAGTCAGCTATCATCTAGCGATAAGTAAAGTGTCATCATTCTATGTTAGTTCTCTTAATCATAGCTTGTTATGTAGCGTGACATACTTGTTTAATTTAACTGTGACTGCTTTATGCATGTTACGCTTCACTCACATCACTCTTCAGAGGAACTGAGTTAGCATCTCCAGTGAGATTTACTGTAGATTTGAATTGAAAAGTGTTACAATATCAACTGTGTTTGACCCGATGCATATTTTTTAACGCGTCTTGAACATATTTCACAGTATTCTCTGTCGTGTCAGGGATAAAAAGCTGTTTGATGTCTTTGATGACGGAGTCAGATTACAACTGATGTGAGCTCTTTTCATGCAGAATGAGACCAGCTTGATGAGTTTATTCATGACGAGGTCAAGATGAAGTGTCATGTGATCGTGGTATGAAAAGAGCTTGACTCAAAGAGCGCGAAGATCCTTCCTTCTGTAACTTCCACGTGAATTACATTCACTTTGACTCAACTGGATTGATTCAGCTGAATAAAAACAAAAAGACCTTGGTATGAATGAAAAATAGATGATCATGAATGATTATGATACAAAAAGATAAAAGTTCGAGAGTCTGACGAATGTACAAGAAAATCAAGATGTTAATTTGAAAATGTTTGAATACAAAAGGATGTTAAACCACCTTTATTATTAGACTCAACAACTTCTTTCACTCGTCTGTTTTGTTAATAACTCACATCCCTCACTCGCCGTCATCCTCAACATTTAAATCCGCTGATGGACGACAGCGACGCCGACGCATCAATCACTGCTCTCCGTGTTTGCAGGAAAATTTATCATCCAACACCATCAGTAATTAGATGGCAGCGTCCCGCCGTGTTCTGAAGCCTCTTTAGTGAAGAAATGGCCCAGAAAGACCACAAATATTAATTACACCTTGTTTGTAATAAATCATCTTGGATTGCAAAAGAAACCTGAAGGTGCAGGAGGATCTAAAGACAGTTCATGGAGGAGAAGAAGAATCTTATGACCTTTTCTTTTACTTCTTTTATTCACATTTACGTCTTGGTCTCCCTAACTTGGACTTGGTCTTCATCATCCTCTTGTCACATCTTCCTCATAATTGTCTTTTTCATCCCAAACATGAGACATTTTAAAACTTAATAAATGTGAATAAAAACTATAATTAAATCAAATTGAAAACCATATTTATACTTTAAAAATGTTAACAATCAAAAACGTATTTTCCCTGATTTTTTAACCCTTGTAATAGAATATAAAACAAATATAATTGTTTTATTCCTTGTTTTGTCTCTGGGTCAAAGTGGAAGACCTCCATGGCTTCCATAGATATATAAGCAGATATTGACAGCTTTCATATTATATATATGTATATATAGCGGTCCTTCGGGTCACCTTGACCCTGAGATAACACAAGGGTTAATCATAATTAATATTGAATAATATATAGATAAACATAATTTCTGTTTGTTTTTAATGACAGTTGAAGTATATAACGAACTAAGCAAAAAGAGAATTGAAGGGTGTTAAAAAAAAGAAAGAAAAAGTAATTGATAAGAAAAATAAATGGTAGATATGGATTTAGATAAAATAATAATAATAATTTAAAATAAAACATCAAAACATTTCCTTACAATCAACTTCCTTTTTCATCTTCAGCTCGGCAGGATTAAGACTCACAATGTCATCCGGACGTTATCGCCTTCACCACATTCCTGCGTCAGAGTGTAGCTATTATTATTATAATGCGATTTTTTTGGCCTCATTTAATAGTTTCATTACCTTTTTTCCAACTCATTTTGCATCGATTATTCTCCTCTCTTGATCACACGGACTCGCCTCACGACTCGTGTTTGAGGTGATTTCAGGTCCATCTACTTATGACATGAACTCGCCGACTCAGCAGCACATTACTTCCCTCCCGCACTTGAGTGTGTAAAAACTCTTCTCACAGTCATGAGCACTGGAGGCCAAGTGACGGATTAAAACTAAAATAATTACTGGAAAGTGGATGGATGAGAGGATTTATGATGTTTTAATGTTATAATTATTCCGCCTTTAATTATTTACACTCCACGAGGAGCTGCCGCCGCCGGAGCCTGTGACATTTTGGTTTCGCTTCTCCTTGTTTTTTCTTAAATCTTTTTCGATTAATTTCTCTCCCACTTGTCACTTTTATGTCATAATGTTTTTTTTTCCGTAACTAGCTGTCGTTACATGGTGACACTGCCATCAGGTGGTGAGGAGGAGAGCGTGCGCAAGAGTGTCGCTGATAATGTTGAAGAATAATTTCATGTTTTCTTTGAATATATATATTTGATATATACAAATATTTTCCGTCTCTTCAACATAATCCGAACCCGAATTATTGGATCGAAACAGAAGTGACGAAGAAGTTACACGTATGTCTTCTTCGTGGTTTCTTGTTTGAAATTTTATTTTTTTCTCAAATCTGGAAAAAAGACAAACTGTCTAATAATCATGTTCAAACCACTACAGTCAAGAGACAACGACCAGAGGATTGTCCGTCCAGCTCCAGGTGAGAGCTTTCTGAGTGTCTCTCTGTGCACTTAAAGCGAAAAAACAGTGATTTATGAGGAGCGAGAAGGTGACAACATGTCTGTTTTCTTTGTTTTTTGACAACGCACGTAGGAGTCGGCTTTCTGTGAAAAAAAAAGATCTTATGGTTTAGTGGAAGGTATAGCAGGTGGCTAGAAAGGTGAGGGCCAAAATAAGGGCCATTTCGCTGCATCAACAACTTACTTAATACAAGTGTTCTTCTTGGACTACCTGTAAAAAGTGGTCTTTTCTTGGTGTTTTCTACTTTCTTTTTCTTTTTCAGTTGTAGCAGATCAACAATCCTTCAGCAAATCATTTTAAATTTGACTTGTTTGTTTTACTCTGTTACAGAATAGTAGTTAAACATTTTTTTGTACGAATCTTTCTGCACCTTTGAAAGGGTAAATAATGTTAAAACTCTCCAGACTTACTCACATGTTTCAAACGTTGAAGTCTTCCTTTCATAGATCCTTCTTCATGACCATGTTTTGAACTCATTGCTTTATAAAGTCCTCCCCGTCTGAAATCTCGGCAAACGAGTGGAGTCTATTTTGACGTAATAATGGCTTCACTCATCCTCCAGCCAGCTGTAATCATGCCCGCTTTGTTTATACAACAAGTTCCTAGAAGGCCAAGACTTCCGGGATTGATGACGTGCAGCGACAAACCACAATGTTTGACCAATCACAGCAGAGTGGGCATGGTTGTGGTAAATTAGATTTAATCTCCAGAAAAACAAAGTGTTTTCAGTGGGTGGGGTTTAAGCACATTTTCTAATGTAAATATTTGAATTAAAAAATATTTTTGTACAAACAGACACATACTGATAGTACAATAGAGGCCCAAGATCTATTTAAGAAACACTTAAATCAACACTTAAGTTGCCCTTTTATGATTTTATTTTCAACCATGAGTCTGTTCTTGTTTTTCTATTGCCTTTAAACTGCGTCTTGGTCTGGTCGTTGTTATGAACCACAACTGATTTTTAAACAGGTTAAAAAAAAAGGTACAATCAAAAAACCTCAGTGTGAATATCTGATAGAAAAAAATTATAAGAAGCATTTTAAAGCTGTTCTGTTGAACAACCAGTTTGAGTTGAAGGGTCTACAGCGTCAAACTCCTACTTGACCTCAATCCTTCATATCTCAGTAAACACTATTCACTCAATTCATCCACTACCCTGCTCTCCAGCTCTCCTTCCCATCCCTCCTTGGAAATACGATTTTTTTTTTAAATTAATCTGAATGACACCACCAGTGAAAATCCAAACGTCTTTAACAAAGCAGTAATCTAATTGTACTATAATATACATTTTATCTTTTATTTATTTTTATAATTTAAATTGTATTTTTTATAATGATGATTTTGTCACATATCACTTTCATTCCTGCGTGTTATGTTTTATGAGTATACATTGACTGATAAAGATTGATGATTTATTATGACTTGAAAATACATTAAAGTTTAAAGCTAGTTCCGCAGCCAAGACTACAAGTCCCATCATGCTGTGCGGGCTCGCCATCTACGGCGGGCGGGAAGGTTGAAGAAGTTGTTTTGACTTGTTGCGTTATTGACTCCTGTTGCTGCGTATTATTCAGTCTTTTTGCTACTACCGAGGCTTTTTATTCTCCTCGTATTTTTCCTGAAAGATGTTTAATTTAATTTACAATTCGGTTCAAACACTTTTGAATGCGATGGAAATGTAGCTGCTAAGCTACAACAACTAGCAGGCTGCTGTAGCACTCTTCCTGTGAAGTTTATATTCCATTTAAATGAATATAAAAGTTTCAAAACAAGTTGCCAGATGGTGGTTCTCAGGGAAGGGATGTGTCCAGGACTGGACGAAACTCTGGTCAAACACCTGCGATCAGCTCAGATCAAAACAGGTACGTTTCTTTGGTTTTTATTGATTTTAACGACAGGACGTTTCCAGATGTCCTTATTTTGGATTAAGATTATTTTTAGTTTCCATGCATTCATTGTATGTGAAAGATGGTTAATGTTATGAATCTGAAGAAATGCTGCTGTCAAGGTCATTTAAATGCAATAATGATTTTGTGGTTTGTGGTTTCAAGGTAAGTGGAAATATATCTGTAGCTATTGGATACGAATAGAAAAACAAATTAACAAGTGCTGCACACCTCCTTGCAAACACAGTGGCCTCTATTAAATCGTCTTTGTTTTCATATTAACAAGATCATAAAAAGAGTCAACAGCAGGGAATAACTGTGCAAAATGAAGTGTGCAGTCATAAAACATTTACGCCTCGTAGATATTAAAAATGTTAGATCAGGAATAAAGATTGAAATCTTCAGTGCATGTGCGGCGCCTGAATAAAACAAACAAACATGGATTCTGTTTCACATTGACACCCTTCAATGCGGCCAGTATGGGTTTTTTTTTTCTGAAGATTTGGTGCAGCATCCTTGAAAGCAGCCGTTTGAGGATCCATCTGTGTGCCAGTGAAAGTCTGTTTTGTTGTGCTTCATCATTTATTAATTCAAAAAACCTGCTCAGACTTTAACAAACATGATTTCTTGTTTCCACAGTGGAGGACTTGGTCTCGGCTGACATCGAACGACTTGCTCAGAAATGTTCGGTCTCATATAAGGTATTTAAAAGTTAACCACAGTTTATTTTTAAACTAGGATTTTCTGTTTTGACTTGAATGATTTAGGATAAGTCTTTACAACTGGGGGATTTCTTTTAATTGTAGCATCAATTGTTTCCTTTTAACGGTTTTGTCTGGCACTGTGAAGGGTAGCGATTGTTATTGAACGCGTCCAACACGACGCTCGCTATGACAGTTTGGCTTCTGGAGGTGGGATATCATCACCGTGGAAGTCATCCAGGTAGAGAAGCAGATGGAGCCTCTTGAATGTACTTCACAGGTTTTAAGCCGTCATGGCAACGGTGATATTCAATATGCCAATAGTGTCACCTGCAGCTGCCAAAGTTTAAATTTAAATGGATGATATTAACACTTTTTAGGAATTTATTATCAGAATGGCAACATGGGAGCGAGTCATGGAGAGAGCGCACACCTGAGAGATGGAGGGAGGCCAATAGATGAAGGATTGAGGAAGAGAAGGAAGCGTTATATATATAACTAATGATTATGGGTTGGGTCCAGCTCAACGTATGACAAAGAACTAACTTATTTACCAACTGCCATCACATTATAAAGTTTATATCGGGGCTATTATTTCAACACCTTCAGGCTTGGAAAAATGATAGAATAAGAGGAGCCAACATACACATTCCGATTACCAGTCGATACATTTCTAGGACTTGTGATCTTGTAGCGATACTGTGAAAATCAAAAGCATTTCCAACATTTAAACACCTTAATTTTATACAAACAAATTCCTGATTGACTTAAGTCAATTCTTCTCTTTTCTTTTTTTCCAAATTTACAAGTTTTTGTCGGGGCTGAGCAGCACCTTCCGCTGCTGTCAACATGCTGGTTATTTAACCTCAAGACTGCAGCCATAAATGAAGATCTTGTTATCAAAAAGCCGATAAAACTGTAGTTTCGTCGATCTTGTAGACACTTTTCAGCATGGCTGCCTTTTACGGTAAGCGGGGGAGCTCCAGTTTATTTAATGCACGATGGCCCTCTGCAAGAATGGAAAAGTAGACATAGTATTATAAATTGTGTGTGTATATATATATATATATATATACATTGTATTTGATAAATACATGTCTCTAGTTCAACACTGCAGAAAACTGACCAGAAACTGTTTCCTTCAATTGAGAAAAATCTCTAAGCCTAGAAAAATGTCACAACACGAACTGGAGCTTTTAATCCATGTGTTTTTGTCTTCTCCTTTAGACTATTGTAATAGTTTATTTTCGTGTCTAAACAAGAAGGAGCTGTTTCGCCTGCAGTTGATACAAAACTCTGCAGCGAGAATTCTGACCTGCTCTAGTAGAAGAACTCACATTTCCGTCTTCCTCAAACCCTTCAATGGCTGTCAGTTTATTTCAGGATACATTTCTCCCTCTGCGTTTGATAGAGTCTATTGACTCCTTCAAGAAACATCTTAAGGCATTCTTATTTGTGCAGGCTTTTCCCTGATTTCTGGGACTCCTGTGTTTGTCTTATGTGTCTTGGCCTTTTAAAGCATGTATTTTAGCTGTATATTGTTTTTGATTGTTAAAGCGCTGTGTGACCCTAGTCTAGAAATAACCTTTACTTCATTTACTTACTTTACTTGCATAGAAAAAAGGAAGTTTTGACACCAAATGGATTGAAAAAGATCCATGCAAAAGCAAATCCACAAGGCCTTCTGTGTCATGATGTCTGCATCGTCAACAAGGAGTATAACGCCAGGAGACACTCTAGCTCTTTTACGTTATTGAAGCCTTAAGTGAAGGAATTGACGACATTTTTTACCATCACAGGAAACAATTATATTTAATCACCTATTTTGTCAATCTGGTTATTTGAATTGCTTGATAATGTGCCAATTATCAAGGTTTTCTCTTTGAATGTTGGATTGTCTACAACAAGGAAAGAAAATGACTATCCATTATGATTCTATTCTTATCAAATCAATGTGTACAATGTTGTCTGGGGATAAACAAAAGAGTGAGTGAGGGCGAGTGTGTCCACAGAGGCATGTATTTCTTGGTAAACACACGCTCTCCTCATCTTCAACTTCTCTCAGTCCCATTTCCTGTAAATTCCAAACCTCTGCTGCTGTTGTTTTCATGCTTCTAGAACTGATTTCCTTGACGTTTCTTTCCATCTGCCTCTCCACTCAGACCTAAACACATCAGTGAGCTGTTGCGTAAGAGACTCGCAATAGAACATCTCTTTAGAATTTAAAACCAGTATTTTTTTTTTTTCCCTCGGAGAAGCGGATGACCAAAAACTCACCCACGTCTTGTTCCTGAAGTGAGCCGGAGTGGGAGTTTGAGGCCGAGACCCGAATCCTGTTGATCTTGAGTCTCGCTCTCACCCACTCGCTGCTTCTCCTTCTCTTCCTGAGTCGCAATTAGGGAAAGATGGAGGTAAGCGAGTCTCCCACCGGATTCGTTACGGACGTCGGTGGCGAGGTGGGTTTCGCGGCTAACGAGGCCGGCGCTGCGCCGACAAGGCGTGAGTCCACTTCAAGGTCCGAGATCATGTCCACGTCCCGCTCTTCTGTCGGCTTCTGTTGTCTTTTTCCCTCTCGGCAATTATGTCCAAACCGCAGGAGGCGGACAGTAAATTGGATCTGGAAATGAATTAATAGTAGAATTAGCTGCTGTGTGCGTGCATGAGCTTCGAACCCTTGTCGTGAAATTGTTTCCAACGAAACGAATACCAATGAGATTTAAAATTCTGGTGGTGAAGTGTGATGAGAGAAAAGTCTGGGCAGTTGTTTAATCCAAACTCAAACATCTGAATTTATCATTTACAAATGAATGATATTAGAATTTGTACACGTATGTATATACAGTAACGATAGGAATTACTTGATGAAATGATGCAATTATGGGATCCAGTATTTGAGAGTGTCAAACAGTTTGTCAAGATGCTGTAAAGCACAAAGTTGTGTTGTGATTCCTTGGCGCGTATAAAAATATTGATACGCTTAAATGTATTCTTATACTTTCACTATAGCGATATTCAACGGCACCGTATCAATATTTAAAATCATTCATCAGTTAGTTTGTGGTTTGGATTAGGTGTGCCTAAATACAAAAATTAAAAGTAAAATATTTAAATGACTGAGGACGAGAGGATACCCCATGACTTTTGACAAAGTCTGCTTTCATGTGTTTTGAAACCCTAATATGTCGAAACATCGGCTTTAAACGCTGCCAGAGTCAACTGTATCCTCTCGTCCTTAGTCATTCATCGTTTCATTATTTGTGAAGAATGTTATGAATGCTGCCATTTGGCGGCTGAAAGTTAAATTTCAACACAAAAATGAACAAACACTGTGAACGTTTGCATGTGAAGTGTGAATAAAGCAATTAAATAATTGTAATTGACACACTTTATTGAAATGTTAACCGTACATGATACAGTGCCGTTGAATGTCCTGTAACTCGGCTCCTGAAACGTGTGACCTGAGATAAGAGGTGCAACATTGATAGATGAGAATTCGAGGGGAAACTGTCAGAATGAGCAAATGCTGATGAAAAATGTGTCGGATTACATTAAATATGAATAAAGGCTTCCGCTTATACAGATCCTCACAAGGGGCTGGAACGTATGCTTGTTATCATGATTTCATATAATGATTAGGTTTGAAGTACTTCTGAAGCTTTTATGTAGGAATGTAGACTCTATAATTATGAGGACAAACTAAAAATACATGTTCATGTTGGGGATTTTAAAGTGTAAAGTTTTAAAAGTTGACAAACTCAAAAGTACGAATAAAAGAGTTCTCTTTAAGATTGCATTTCTTCACAGTTTCCCAGAGAATGGTTTGAAACAACGCAGCCAAAGAGGGATTATGGAAGTGTTGATGTTTTGTTTTTTTATTATTATTTATTATATTATATTATAGTTCATTTTGGTTTGTATTCGTTTTTCTCTTGAGCAGGGGTGCAGCTGTCCCTAAAGGCAACACACTTTCTTGTGTCAATATGAAGGGTGATTCAAAACTCGTCTCAACGTTTAATTTTGAAATGCATGTTTAAAAATACATTCTTTTCCACATATTTACTTCCAACTTGAACTCATCGACAGGCCTAATGTGCTGCTTTATCTGTTCTGATTTCAGTGAGTTAAAAAATAGATTTAGCATCTTAACCCTTGTATTATCTCAGGGTCAAGGTGACCCAGAGGTTTTACTTAGAAGGAGTTTACTTTCACCCACAAACATTACAAGGGATACCACAAACACATTTGGTTTAGGGGCCTTCGGGTCAGCTTGACCCTGAGATACACAAGGGTTAATCGATATTTAAGTGTGGAGTCTGTAACAAGAACCTCTTGGAATCTGATATTTCCACCAAGAAAACCAAAAAATTAAGCAGCAGACTTCGAGGGAATTGTTGGAATGTGTCTGATGTATCAGTTCCACTGCAGATTAGTGTGATGTTCCGTCGGAGCGCTCGTGATAATCCTCACCCTGATCCACTCACCCGATTCTCTCAGACACGAGTCCAAACCTGAGTTTGACAGAGAAGCACATTTTTAGATCATAAACTTTTCGCTGCCAAACTTCCTTCTCATCCAAGAGACGTAGAAACGCAAATAATCAAAGACCCAGAAGAGCCGTCTCCATAAAAGTCCACCTGTGAATAATTGAGTGTGTGGAAGTGGGCATGAAGAGTGCCTCTTATGGACCGAGAGGGTTTTATGTGCAATCTAGACATGAAGGAAGCCGTGACTGTCTCTGGAGATTAAAGTTCTTGAGGAGTTGACGGCGACTGTGAATGTGCAGGAGCAACTCTTGAGAACTTCACGGAGCTTTAGAGGACAAAGTGTGGACTTCTTCAAGTGGGATGTGGAGTTTTCAAATGGAACTCAAGTTCACTGTAGACTAGGTCTTGTGTAAACCGAAGAACTTGTTAAGACGGTGACTCTTGTCTTCACCTGGAAACCTCTTTTTGTTTATCACCCTCCCCCCGCCCTCGCCCTCTTCACGGATGCCCAGTGGCGGCACAAACATCTGCCGGCCTGTCCAGGTAATTACTTTTTTTTTTTAATCTCATCACTCGCTCCAGGTTCAGGTCCAATCCCAGCGGCCACGCAGGATGGACCGGCATGTTAACTTCTCCGACGTCCTCTCGGCCTCTCTCCCGTTTTGACATTCTCTCCCACACTCTTAATTGAGACCCGACAGATTTGCCTCATCTGCCCCGACGCTTTTCATGGACACGGATCAGAGCCACAGTCCTCTAAACGGCCCTAAATGTTCTGTTGGCTAAAAATAAGGTTTCTCGGCTGGCCGGGCCTCAGCGTCGCACAGCGGTCCGACCCAAGTCGGCGAGATAATCCGCGGCGCCGGCGCCCCTGCTGACGCGTGATAAGGAGCAGACGAGTCCGTGTGTGTTGACATATTTAGAGATATTAAATCAGAGTTCAATGCAAAGTAAGACCCCTTGAGCCGCCCGGTCATTTTCATCAGCATCTGCTTTAATCTTTCCCCAAATTTCACTTTGCATCACCCAAGAGATGGTGAGGGAGACGAGGGAGGAATCCTGATTTTAAATTGAAGGCATTTCCCTTTTTTTTAAATTTTTAAATCTGTAATATGTCATTCATGTTTTTATATATTTTTATTCACATATTTTCAGTCCGTTATTTCAGTTTAAAGTAAATAGAATGTTCGATACACATCCAGAGACTGTAGATCATAGTGAGTCATTAGTTTTATTAATTAATTAATTTCACCAAAATATTAATCTCTTAAATAATATGTTTTTTAATCCATTGTCAATGGTTTCATTCATGTGTTAAAGGCATATTGTATCTAATTCTATTTGGCATTTAAAGTAAATATTTTTCAATTTTATTTTTATTGTGATACATTTCTAATATATGACAAATATAATTAATAACTGTATTTATTTCAACGACCTTGTGATCAAACAAAACTTACACAAATGAAGAGTCAAGTTACAACAGTCATTGACCTCCTTGGAGGAGGCAACGGTGATACTACGATAATAGCAAATGATTAGTTGCTTGGAGTCAGGTTCCCCAAAAGGTGGAGTGTATGTTTTTTATTTAAACATTTATAAGTTTTTCATGATGTTCCATTTGTTGAAGTTATTTTTAAACTAGTCCAGTTTTATTTGGGGGGTCTTAAACCTCATTGGACCTAGGGCTCCTGCTGAGGGATTGCCTTTCATTTGATATGATTTCAGACAACTTTGGCTTCATTTGGACACTTTCGAAACATTTTCAGAAATTCAGACGCTAACTTAAGCTATTATTTCTGAATATTAAATAACAGAACTGGTGGCAGATTGTGGTTTTGTTCGCTCAGTGAAGCCTCGTCCCTCTGCCCAAAATCACAAGATTTTTTTATTCCATGTTTGGAGCATCAAGTACACCAGATTGTTTTCAGTTTCCTATCACAGCAGCTGATTTATTTTGTCTGTGATGCTTCGGTTTGGACCAGAACTCTGGCCGTATGTGAATATGGATCATGTGATATTTTTTCTCTCTCTGTCTCGCAGGCTTTGTTTGCCATCCGCAGAGTTCTGCTGGCCCAGCACGCCGCCTTCCCGGTGTCGGCCGCCGACCTGTACCAGGAGCTGCTGAGCTCCACGGCGATCCTCTCCACCGGACACCCGAGGTGAATCACACACACACACACACACACACACACACACACACTCACACTCACACTCACACTCACACTCACACTCACACTCACACTCACACACACACACACACACACACACACACTCAGCAGGAGGCTCTGCTGGGTCCACTGAGGATTTAAAGGTTCTGCCGCAGGTTAAGCTGGATTCCTCTGTAATCAAATATGTATTTAGGTTTCTTCTCCATCAAGCTAAAATATTCATTTTGAAGATTGAGAGCTAAAGACGACGAAGATTTGTTTTGAATCAGCCCACATATGTGGTTTTCAGAGCCGGAGTGGACACAGAGCCCACTCTTGATCGGACAGATCACGAAAAATGTTTGAGCCGAATTCTACATGAATGACGTTCAATTTTATTATGGACAGAAGGTTTTCGGGTTGCGTCAGAAACTAAATCGTCGTTCTGTTAACCATCAATGGAGCGGTTCGTTAGAATGGACATCTAATTCTGAGACCATGGTTCTCAGTTGGGCTGAAGACGGATACAGAGTTTCTGTCTGGACTCTCTTCGATGAGATTGGTCATTTAAGACAGACTCAGTGTAGAACCACTGCTCCGCTAAGAGAAGACAGTTGAGGTCTATGAATGTCTCTGAAACTAGTGGGTTTAACACCCATGATCCTCTTGAACACACAGAAATGTTTCTTCAATAGATTTGAAAAAATGTGTTTTTTTTTCCCCCTCAAAATAATACATTATTAATAAATATTCATACACGCAACATCAAAAAAGTCTCTTTTTACAGTTTTCTTTTTTACTTTAACTTACATTTTAAAACATATACAGTGGTATGCTTTTCTTTTCCTATTTAAAAAAATATTTTAAAATTGACTTTGATTCGTTTTTCTAACTAATACAAACTAAACTGTTGGGTTGAGTTGGTTTTGGGGGGTTATTAATTGCTAACAAAAATGTATAAATCAATATTTTTTGCATGCATTTTATATATTTATTACTTAAATCTTGGACATAATTAAAAATGGTTCTTTACATAAAACATAAAAAATGTATGCGCTTGCCATCATCTTGATTTTGGGTCACTGGGCCAAGAACAGTGTTGTGAGTTCACCAGACCAAAATAATTTAATTGTCTGAAGTCAAAGATTCACAAAAGTGTGTCAGTTGTTTTGAGAAAGACTTCCGTGAGCAAGGAGACAACTTTTGACCTCAGCATTGTCTTAAAAGAAAGTCTCATCCTCCGTCTCCTCGCATGGAAACTCATAATATCAGTTCAGCACCTTCCAGTCTGTCTCCTCTTCTGCATCGTCAACGTATCTCAAAAGTGTGCAGGAGCTCCAGGGGGGGCGAGATGTACGAGCGGGTCAACACTGCCTCCTGCTGCAGAGGAGGTGAACTGCAGTTCATCATGAAAGAAACCTCCGTTCCACACCTCTAATATGATTTTTATAACTTGTATTTATACATCCTGATTAAAAAGTGTAATGACCAACTGAAGCAAAGGGATTCAAGCAGGGGAAGATGATTTCAATATTTTATTTGTCTTCGGATGACTCGGTAGCTGTGAACCAAGAGTTTTTTCGGCTAAAAAAGTCTGAAACTACAGACTCCAGATTTGACCTTTTAAAGTTCCACTCTGTTCAAAGTTGTTTTATTTCACCGGTCTGAGAGCAACTCCAGATATTTCAGTGAGGTAATAAAGCTCGACTCGATCCGAGGATGATTTTAAGATCCCTCCGGGAGTCGAGCTAAAAAAAATTTAAAAAAACCTGACGTCTTCACACAAATCTGCTCCATCTTTCATCCTGTCGTTCTTCTTCTGGCCGCGGTGGGATGATTAACTGGAGCCCGGAGACGTTAAAAATACTCTGCCAAATTAAAACAGATGTAGAATGAGCTTCTGTGGAGGAGAACCTGACAGCAAGAATCATCATCATCTACATCATCGTCTTATTCTTAACTGTCTTGCCTTCCTCTCTTAGACTGGATGAACTTCTGGGCTCTGGTTTGTACACTGGGGAGCTGACGGAGGTCTGTGGAGGTCCAGGAAGCGGCAAGTCTCAGGTGAGGAAAATACCTCAAAGCAATCACTTTTATTCCATAATATTTTCAAAGGTGATAGCTAGACAGATAGATAGATAGATATAAATACTAATTCAATACACAATTAGGCCAATACTTTTTAAATCTCTTAAGAACTGTTTTTTCCAACTAACACACACACTTGAGGATAGTTTTCAGGGTTTCTTTGCTTTAAAAAAAATCATGTCAGTATCACAGCTATTTACAAAAGTCAATTGCTAAAAAAAAAAAGGAATTTGTAAATTTAAAAAATATCTTAAACTACTGTTTTTTAGTAACTTATTTTAATGTATTTTTCATTAAAAATATCAATAATGATTTCCCATATTCAATCATTCCTAATTGACGGGTTTTATTTACTTACATTTAATATATGTTTTTTATGTTTTCTTTATATCTACATTTCCATGATGATCCATTTTATTTTTTCATGACCATATGTATTTTTATAATATTTATTATTTTCTTTTAATCGTAATTACTTGAGTGTCATTTGTTTAAGGATAAGTTTTCTTTATGCATGTGTATATTTGTGTAATTTGTATTTTTTTCCACTACATGAAAAACTTTTTTTCTGAGGTCAGAACTATTCACTATGACAAGCAGGTCAAATTAAGTTGATTCATGTTTGTTTGTTTGTTCCTCCAGGTTTGTTTTGGATTCTGCGTTCACATCTCGCTCCATCTGAAGCAGCGTGTGGTCTTCATCGACACCACAGGAGGCTTGTCGGCTGCTCGTCTCCTTCAGATGTTGCGGGCTGGGAGCAGCAGTGGGGAGGAGCAGGTGAGCAAAACATGATCTTGTGTTCAAATGGGGAAGGAAGGAACGCTCACTAGTTGTTGTTGATGACAGATGGAGGCACTTCAGAGGATCCACATCTTCCGCGCCTTCGACATTGTCTCACTTCTCGACCGACTGTTCCAGCTGCGCCGCGTCGGATTCAGTGAGGTCAGTTCTTACTTAAACACACAACCAGTGTGTGTTTGCTAACGGTTTGTGCGCCAGGTGTGCGTGGGCGGCGGCTCCGTCAGGGCCGTGATCGTGGACTCTGTGTCGGCTGTAATCTCGCCGCTGCTCGGTGCCAAACATGGCGAAGGTTAGTTCACCGCCTGTTGTTTGTTCACATCTCTGTGAGCTTGTTATAAATAAACGTGTTGTATCAACAGTTCTACTTAAAAACAAACCTGTATTTAATACCGTATTTTCCGCACTATTAGGCGCACCGGATTATAAGGCACACCTTCAATGAGTTGCCTATTTTAGAAATGTTTTCATATATAGGGCGCACCGGATTATAAGGCGCATAGAATAAAAGATACAGTCAAACGTTTGACTGGGGTTGCGTTATGCATCCACTAGATAAAGCTGTGCTAAAGGGAATGTCAACAAAACAGTCATATAAAGTCAAACTTTATTAAGCTTTCTGACGGCTCCGTTCACTCCCATGGTAACGATGTTCAAATGATGTTTAAAAGGCTTCAAGCAGCAGCGAGACTGGTGGTGTGAGCAGACAAATGTTGAGCGAGCAGCAGTGAAGTTGAGCGTGTGTATGACTGGTTGGTTGAGCGCGCAGCAGTGTGATTTTGAGTGTACAACAACCAAGACACACTCGCTCAAACCGGTGGCAGTAATGTCACTCCATAGCCGTCCGCCATGATGAGATGTGCATCGTGAATCCCACCCTGTGATGACGCAATGACATAATCCCTTTCCCGGGCATGTTGGCTCAGTCGGGAGTCATGAAAGTGTTTGTAAACAAGTCACCCACCAGAGGCCTATTGCACAAAAGTAGGATTGAGACATCCAGGATAAGTAAGTAAGCTGGGTTTGATGAATCCAAAACAAGAGCCTCCAGGCTTAATTGGTTGCACAAAGGCCAAGCCAGGATGAGCAGACACGGATTCATCAAGCCAGGTGATCAATCACAGATTCACTGATGCACTATGGCAAAAAAGTGCAACAAGACATCCTTTTAGAAGTTTGTGAAGAACCTTAAAAAAAACAGGAAACATTGCTTAGTGTAATGCCGGTTCAAACCATATTCATATTTGTCTCAAACTTCTAAAATCACTTTAAAGCTATAGGGGGAAAAAGAGTTTTTGTTTCATGTCTTAATGGGCTAGGGGTATGATCCTTGCTTTTAGAATTTGAAGTGTGCTGTGTAAAAAATATTGATTGATTTGTGGTGACTTCGGACTGAGATAAAGGATGAGATCCTGGATCTTGGCCTGGTCTTGGGCAGGCTAGCTCCACAGAATAAATCTCCAGGGTAACTGATGTCAAAATATATCCCACTTTCTTCAATCCCCCTTTGTGCAACAGGATCGTAGATAAGTTGATCCAGGATAACCAAGATAGCCCGACTTATTCCCTTATCCTACGCTCGGGATTATAAGGGGCACTCGTTTTTTTTAGAAAAATTAAAGGCTTTTAAGTGCGCCTTATAGTGCGGAAAATACGGTTCCTTTTTTTTTCACTCCTTTTTTTATTTTAACTTTGTAGAATTTATAGTATAAAGTCTTGTCACATCCTATTATTTAATACATTTATATTTGATCATTTATTTATTGTGTTTTTGAAATGGTTGTAAATGTACTTACTCTACAGTTTAAAATTAAGTTAAGTCTTTAAACTACATTAATTATTAAACATGTTGGTTTACTTTTTTTTTTAAGAAACAGCATAAATACATACATTTTTTTAAAATTATTTTTGAATGTATTCTTTTCATAGCTTTTATTTTTAAAAAGTAGAAATTCAAAGAATAAATGAGAAACAAAGAATATTAAAGGCTATGAAACAACAACTCTGTTGATTGACGTTTGAACTGCAGCGATGTCGTTGATGATGCAAGTGGGCGGAGCTCTGAAGACGATGGCTAAAGATTTCAACATGGCTGCTTTGGTGAGTGTCACGTTGATAACATTTGTTCAATGACCCATTTTCAAAGTAAAAACCTTATCCTGCAGGTGACCAATCACGTGACCCGGAACAGCGGCACCGGCGAGCTTCAGCCGGGCCTCGGCGTGTCATGGAGTCACATGCCCAGAACCAGGATCCTGCTGGAGAGGCTCGCTGTGACGGGGGCCGCAGCTTTTTCGTCTTCATCATCATCATCATCTTCTAGTTGGAGAACTGGCACTCTGATCAAGTCATCCCGACAGGTGAGACATGTGTCAACTGAAGCACAAACTCAAATTCTGAGCGCTACAATCAGGCCCAACTATCTCATGCGTTACATGAATGTTTTTTTGACGTTACTGCATATTTAGATATTTTGTAGGTAGCTACACTCAGGGTCAATAAAACTCATTGACATAAACCATTGATGAATGTATCATCTAACTACAGAACTTAGTGGAAGGCATTAATTACCACACCTACCTTAATAATGGTTCTAAAAACAACAGTGAACTCCCATGATGCCATTGTACACGCTGCTCTATTAAGTACGTATGTGACAGCTGATTGGTCTATACAATACTGTATTTAAATTATATGTCTAAAGGGATCGAGAGTTGTGATTGGTTTGCTGGGCGGCAAAGCACGGGAGCTGTTCATGTCACTGTGCTGAGGAGGTTGCTAAGAGGGAAACCTCCTCATATGAAATTATGAGTTTAAGTTCAAATATATTAAAGGGTTTCAGAATTAACGTTGGACTTCTGTTCTGTTCTCAATCAGCCTTGTGGGACTAGAGTAGACTTGGACCTTCAGCATTGGACTCCAGCACCCGACGCATCGACAGGGAAGAGGAAACTTGACCAGACGCAGTCTTGACTTGTCCCGCCACAGGTTAGATTTTCATTCAGATTTAAGACTAAAACACTAGGTTTTTTCTCCAGCACTTCCTTTATTAGACCAAGATTTGTGTTCCAGAAAGTATTTCCCGTCTTACATCACTTAGCCACGCTTGAGAGTCTTGGCTCTGCTTATGGTCAGAACCAGTCTTGTGTTGAGGATAAAAACCTGAGAGGACGTTTGTTAAAAAAAAGCGTTCTGATGTTGGTCAGCAGGGCGGCACCACGCGGCGCTTCTTGATACACTCCCAGATCCAGTTCTCCGACACTTTCTGTGCCCGTCCGTCCTGGACTGGTTCTCCCAGCGTGTGGGTGGCTAAGCCAACGTCGAAGTCGGCCACCAGGTCACCGTCGTACGCCAGGAAGTAGCGGCGGAGCTTTTGGAAGTCCTGGACGGACTCGGGGAGGACCAGCTTGACCCCGCTGAAGATGTCCAGCAGCGTCTGTGCCGCAACACAAAGAACCCTCTGTGAGTTTAACATTAAAGATCTTCACAAGCTGCTCATTCTTCAGATGATCAAAAGACACAAAACTCTCTGTAGACAAGATAGTTTGAACAGTTGAAGATGAGCAGAGCCAGAGAGACTTGAGAGTCGGAGAGATGAAAGGACGAGGAGTCGTCACCTTGTTGTCGTTCTTTAGAAGCTGAGCAGTGGGAACTCTAGGTTTGGTACCGTTGCTGTGCACATTCTCGCTCTTCTTTGCCTGAAACGCATACAAACTTTTACAATTGAGGCTCGGTGAGAAGAAAGTCAAACAGGAAGTGGAAGAATCGTCACCTTTTTGGCACTCGGAGCGCCAATCGCAGGGGAACGAGGCTCCGTCTTCACAGCGACTTTGGGTTTTGACGCGCTGCCGACACCTGCTGACGGAAGAGAGGAACGAGCGGCTGAGGGGACGCTTGTTGACTTCAGTCAATTGGGCGACTCACTGCTCTTCTTTGGCGTGGCGCCCCCCTTTGGCGTGCTGGGGGGAGAGTTTCCTCGGCTGTCTCCGGACGAGCTCTTGTCGTCGTTGGTCGCCGAAGGTCCCGCCGTCACTTTGAAGTCGCAGTTTTCTTTCGACAGCCGGAAGAGTTCCTAAGCATGACGTAAAAAATGATTTTTTTTAAATAAAATTGTTTTCCTACTGTTAAAATTTAGTAAAATGGAAAAATAAAATATTCTGTTCATGTTGTGAAAAGATTAGGGAAACAGAATTCCGTCGTACTTTGAGTTGCGTCAGGTTGGTGGCAGTCTTCCAGTCCTTGTCGTCACGCACTCTGGTCATGCGTGGGAATCGGATGGAGATCCCGTCAGCCGTGTGCATCTCTGACTTGGAGAACTCTGCGCCTGTGATTTCCCACACTGGCGCCTCCTGAGTGAGGGAAATTAAAAACCAGAAGAGCCGAGTCAGCGCTCATTAACAGTGTTCTAGCGTCCAAGTGTTTCCGCACTCTGAAGATTAAACCGTCTGGACACACTGGCGATACTCCAAGTTAGATTATGAAACATGTTTTATTGTGTTTATTAATCCGTCAGTTTTGAATTTGGCTATTTACCCGGTGTAACCTCGGGCTCGCTTCTCATCGTACACAAGCGTCCTTGTTATGCTGAATTAACAAATATTTAGTATATATTCATGCAGCAGATGACAACGTCTGTTCTGACCCAGCAAGGAATGATCGACTTTATTTGTAAGACTGTTTCGGTCGATGATCAAATCGGTGCGTGTTGATTGGAAGGCTTTCATTGTGATTAGTTCAGGGATGTCACTCAGACACACAAGGGGCCAAAACCCTTTAAACAGTGAAACTGTCTGTAACGGTAAGTATACGTTTAATTGCGACTTTGGCCTGGGGACCAAATCTGGCCTGCCAAGACATTTTCTGTTGCCCGCTGTCAAAATCCAAGTAGATTATTGTTCACGTTGACTTATAAATATGTCATTGTTAAGACAAGGGACAGAGATGAGTGATGTCTACAATAAGAGTAAACTGATATGGAAATGGATAATAAGATTAATTGAACTTAAAAGAATTAACAATGAAATCAGACTCTTGCTTCCTGTTAGGTAAACTTATGTTATGTTCCGCCGCGACTTTCACTGTAAAAAATGTTGGACACTCGCGTGAGTTTGAAACTCCTTACATGGATAATAACTATTCCTTATCTTTTCTTAAACAAAATCATGTTTGTCACAATATTAACATGAACCTGAATCTACCTTCATTCTATCGACTAACTCATTAATGACTTGATGGCAACTGGACAAGAGTCTGCATCAGAAGAAGCCTGGTCTACACAACGTCATGGAAATTCAAGAAGACGTTCTCACCTCAGGGTTCCGGATAATGAAGTCTGGATAGTAGTTCTTGATGACTTTTATCCAGCCGGGGAGTTTACTGGGGTCCTGCAGGGACACACCAGAGTCAGGTCCAGCTCAAGGATCACTATACTTCGACCTCAAGTCTCCTCACTGACCTTACTGATCTTGATGACGTCCAATTCCTTCTGCAGCCGGGCCAGCATGGCATCGTCATACCCGCCGGAACACTTGGTCACGGTGCACCACTTCTTTGAATTGGGATCATAGCATCCCATCAGGAAACTGGACATGGTGCCGCCTATTGGAGAGGAAGGGCAATGTTAAGTCTCGACAAATGGGTCAGAAAGAAGCCTCAACAAACCGTTGGATCCTTTCCCGTAGAACGCTCCCAGCACCACCAGGTCGGCGGTGTCGGCCATCGCTCCTTCATTCAGATAGTCCTTCTTTACCTTCAGCCAGTGTCTCTTCCCGGGCTCGTATGGACCCTGAAAAAAAAGGGACCGGTTAGCAAAGACGTTCCCAGAGATGCCACCACTCTAGTCTCACCTTCACATCCTTCAGCACCAAACCCTCCAGTCCTTCTCTGATGACCCGCGTGATCATGTCGGCCAGATCCCGTCCCCTCTGTCACGCACAAACATGGAAGTTAAAGTGTGTGTTGCTGTTGTGAGGGTCTTCTCAGGAGACTCACCGTCACATGTTTCATCTCGGAAAACAAAATCCTGTTGGTCACCTCCACCATGTTGTCGTGGAGGAACTTCCTGCGTTCGCTCAAAGGCCTGAACACAAACATCAGATTGTGTTACCATGGTAATGGATTGATTTTTTAAAATAATAAATGTAATAGATTCTGGTTAAATGCAACTCCTAAAATTTATTCTACTCCTGAATTCAATATTTCTCATTTGTAAACTTTTAAATTCAATGTTGAGGTTAGAAACTGATTCCTTCAGAAATTAATTAATTTCATTTTAAATTATTCAAAATATCCAGCACTATTAAAAACAACATTTCAATCAAAAAAGAAATTAAAGTTTCAACATTAAAAAAAAATGCAATATTCTGATGGCAGGGATTCTTCCATACAATGTGACAAGGACAATATTCCGGAGACGTCACCTTTCCATCAGGCTCACTCCATTGAAGTAGATGCAGTCGAAGACGAATAAACAAACGTTGGCGTCTTGAAAGGCGGCTTTCTGTCAGGGAGAGTGGAGACGTCAAGATTACAGTTATAATAGTTGTAATCACACGCCAGTGGTTGTGTAGCTCTCACCTTGTGGACGCCTAGAGTCCCGAATGGTAGCGGTTTGCTGGTGTTTGTGTCTATCAGGAGAACTTCAGCGTCCAGGATCATGCTGTGTCCTCCAGGAAAGGCCTGAGGGATGAATTCCTTGAAGTGGGCCACCTGGACACATTTATCAATCGGACATGTTACTTTATGGAAGCATATCAGTGCCAATAGTTGAATGGTTTATTTTATTTTATTTTTATTTGCATTAATTTAAAAAAAAAGTGTAACCCTTGTGTTATCTCAGGGTTAAGGTGACCTTGTGTTTACCTTTACCCAGAGGCAACACAAGGGATAACACGTGGGTTAAAGCATTTAATATATCTTTTTTAATTTAATCATTTTAACATTGAAATGTTTTTTTTATATATATTTTAACAGATGGAATCAATCTAATCCAAATCGTGTAAGAAAATATAAATTTAATTTATTGTGTTTGTAGCCTTTACATTTTAAATGTTTTATAGTAGTGTAAAAAAAAAATGGACCATATAACCATATGTTTTAATTATTTAAATTATTAAATTAAATTTATTATTTTTAATTAAATAAAAATCAATTATTTAAAAAATGTATGGAAGATTTTTTTAATAATTAATTTTTTTTTCAATGGAAAATAAGTCAACCTTCTGATATACAAATTATTTAGTTTGACTTTTTAAAAATAAATACATACTTAATCAACGTTTTCTCTTACTTTTAATACTAATTACTTAATACTACTCATAATGGGACTTTTTCTATTTCATTTATTTATTTATTTATTTTTTAAACTTCGATTTAACTTTGGTGTCATCTGTTGGTTACATACTGTAATGTAATGAAAGGGTTTGAGAATAGAAGCAAGATGAATTGCTAGACAGTTGCCATGGCGACGGGAGGGTCTGTTGACAGGTTGGATGTACCTTGTGAGGCAGCACTGGCTTGAGGCTGCGGCTGAAGTAGCTGAAATTGTCTCCGTTCTTGTGGACCTGAACTCGTTCTCCGTCGTACTTGATCTCAGAGTACATGCCGTTGGGACATTTCTTCATGGCGAACTCGATGGACTTGCATGCCTCCGCCTAGAAAACAAACAAAGCACCCGTTCCTCATCACAATGTATTTCAACCACCAGTTCCTGCTTCTTCTCCTCTGTGTTAACACTCACCAGCATCGGCTGCACGGGGGTCATGAGTGACGCCTCGATGGTCAGAAGTTTTCGCGGCCCTGACCCATTGGACGACTCCTGTTGGTTCCTCAACACGCGCTCGATCACGTCTCCAAGATTCCGAGAAGCCTTGAAGGCATCGTAGGCGTTTGGATCTACAGCATCTAGACTGAGACGGTAATACAGAAGTCAGAGGTGATGCATTTATTCTAATTTCATTTCGGAGGAGAAAATATGTTTTACACGTGTTTGGCTCCGGAGTTCATCTTCAAGTCATGTTTGATCAGGCGGATGACGCATTTGAGGTCGTTGCTGGTGCATCTGTTGATAAAGAGGTGAAATGATTATTTTATCAGGGTCCAAGTAGATCTGTGCAAGAGTCAAATTTCCATTTTTGCTTTTAAAAATCTGTTACTGTGAGCGTCAACATGAATGAAATAAAAAATCTGGTCACATGATCTACAAGTCAAGTGCGTCCTTACTTCTTGGCGATCTGCTCCAGCTCCTCCTGCTGCTCGTCCTCTTTGGTCAGCTGCGCGAGGCGGGTCAGAGATGCGTCCACTTCCTGTATGGTCAGAAGGCTCTTGGCGGACGGCGGGAAAGATTTACTGTCGTCAAAGAACATCCGGACAGTTTCGGACACGTCGCCCTGCAGAACAAACCACATAAATTAACTTGTTGATCAGGAAAGTGCCCTCCAGACAGATAGTCCTGATGAATCGGTTTTATCTGCTGTCTCACTTCAGTGATTCACTCCTAAAGTGGACTTTCCTAGATAACAAGTTGCTCTCTCAAGCGTGCAATGAGACCACCCACCTGCTCCAGGTCTCGCACCATGTCGTCCTGGTTGCACCTGAAAATACGACTGAAGAGTTTCACAATCTGCTTGTCGTTGAGGTTGTAGACACTTTTGACGACGCCGGGCAGCAGGAGCTTCACGGTCAGGAACATATCTCCGTGGAACTTGTCTGAGAAATGTATATCTGGATCAGGATTTTTCTTTCTAAATTAACACGAGAATAAAATCGCAGACGAACCTCCGCCAGAGCCTTTTCTCAGGAACTTTTCGATGATCTGCGTCTTGACGTTGTAGCTGTTGTGCTCCGCCACCATGGCGCACAGTTTCCGGAACTCTCTCAAGAGGCAGTCTTTGTGTTGGGGGTCACACAGCTGTGTGGAGAGGGGACTCCCTTGACTCGGTTTGGCAGGTGACGAAGACGGACCTGGGCTGCTGGAGGTACCAGGCTTGACAGCTAAATACAGAAATGAGTCATGTGTATCAGTATTAGGAATAAGAGTGTATGGAAGTTTCAATAAACTTGAATATCTCTTTTGTCACGATACTGTATCGATATTAAAAAGGACAGTGTCCATTTTTTACAATTCTTAAATGGTTTATATTTCAATTGAATGTGTGTAAAATTGTATTAGATTTTTTAAATTTACAATATACATGCAAATATTTAAACCATTTGTTCATTTTTGTGTTGCAATTAAACTTCCGGACACTAGATGGCAGCAGTCAAGACATCCTACTTATCTAAATGAACAATCAAATCGCGTGAGATATTGGCAGCAGTTTTTAAAGGTGATGTTTAGACATATTTTAGTTTCGAAACAAATTGAAGTTATGACTTACTCAAGAGTCAAGTATTTTTATAATAGTACAAATATACAGTATACTTGCTCCTACAGTAAAGCAAAATATTGTATTGTACCTATTGTATCGCCAGGGCGCTGCCAATACACTAATCAGAAAAGTATAACAAAATCTTGTCATTTTACAATAATCTCACCAGAGAAGCCGGAGAACTTGCGTGGAGCGTTGGCGTTCGGGTCAGCAGGAGGTCCCATGACCTGACCAGATGTATTCATCTTGGCCTGAACCTTTTTCTTCGGACTTGCGTTCACTTTCGCCATAAGAGCTGGAATAAACATGGTGCGTTAAGACAATATTTAATGTAATACTTTACACTCATGCGACGTCTACCTGACACATGTTTGTTGATAAGCTCCTTGTCTTCGTCCTGTAGCTCCTCCCAACCCTCCAGGTCTGTGATGTCCTCGATCTTCTTGGTCGTAGCTCTCGCTTTCTCCAGCTTCTCAAATATACACTTGACGTGGTACCACTCTTTCATATCTCCGGCGGACTCGCTGAAGGGGTTCGGCACCACCTTCCCGATCCGCACTATGCCTTTCTGGATCTTGTCCTTGCACTTCTTGCATCCTGCTGTTCCTCTCTTGGCGTACTCCACGATGAACCTCTGCTCCGCCATCTCTGGCTGCTGTGAGAATCTGTGATGCAGAGGGATTAAAGGCGACTCACGTCGTAGGATGCTGCAGGTGTTTTGTAATGAGACGTTGGATGAGGGATCAAACTGAACTTTGGGGAAAAGGCGAGTGTTGCAGCACTGCAGACACCCGAGGGGCCGTCTGAGAAGCTTCAGACGTGAACCAAAAGTCTTTTGAGCAAATAAAGCCAAAGTTCGCTGCATCCAAAGTTGAAGAATCTGAAACACAAATGATATTCAGTTCACATGAAGCAAGAATACTTCTTAATTAGACTGATGGTTATTATTACAAATATGAATACATTTAAAATAATTAATTTCATAAAGACAGAACGTGATATTCAAACAAAACAATTGGATCACGAAATAATGTTTCTTTAAATGACCATTATTATTTATGTAAATATGATTGTGTATATATTATATAGCGCAGATTTATCTTTTATTCCATTTAGATTTTCTTTCTCGTTTTTATTTCTGGGTGTTTTTATTTCTCTTGCTGCTGTTAAACCGAATTTCCCCTCGCGGGACTAATAAAGGTTTTTCTGATTCTGATTCTGATTCATTATTGTAGAAACTCAACGAGACAAAACGTAATTATCTTATTATTGTATTCAGAATATCGGCCACACACTTAATTATGCCTTTAAAACCCTTTAAAATCGAAATATTGTTTAAACGTAAACAAGAACCCGAATCCTGCAACAACGTTCCTCACAGGGTCAAAGTTTACTGACACGCAGGCGAGTGTGCTAACTAGCAGCTAGCTTGGACAATGCTTTACTACAATACAGCAAGTAACGCCTTTCCTACGACGTAAAAGCAATACGATTTATAAGAAACCCCGCTTTTAACTGCCTATTTGATATTTCTTAGGTGCAAGCTTTACTTTACCTCGTATATCTTTTGAATTAGTAGTATAGCTCAGTTTATACTGCAGCTTTGTCTCATTGTTGTTAGCATTTAGCCAACAAGCGTCAATGTAGAATCGGTTAAGTCAGAGGGAGAGACTGTACTTCCTTCTACAAAATAAAATGCATTCAGTTCTACAAGGTTTTACCTCATTAAAAATAAATCCACGACCAATGTAAACATACCAACTCGTAATATTAAGGCTCAGTGATTAAAAGTAGCCAGCATTGTATTAACTATAACGAACATAAATATAATACAATAATTTATTCTTGCGAGGTAAGACACGTTTCCGGTACATCAAATTAACTTGACTTCGGATTTAATTGCATTACATTTTCAGGGAATAAACGATAAACCATCAATAAAGTAATTTATTTAATTCCGTTTTTTAAATACATCACAATAAAAATGACCTTATGGACACATATACTTAATTGTGTAAGAAACCAGAGAAGAGAACGATACAAATTACTTACTTACTTAATCGAGGGGTGAGGAATGAAGACGTAAATAAAATGAATAAAAACAATATCCCATTAGTGCTTGTATTTGGTTTATCCAAAAAAAAACAACGTTCTTTTGGGCCTAAGTGTTTATTCTATTTACTGACACATAGTTAAAACTAAAGGCGTCTTCTGCGTAAGCACCGCTCTAAGTCACCAGATGTGCGGCATGTTTCTTGCGTAAACTGTACGTGAATACGGAGGAAGGTGTCGCTGCTGCGGGGCTCACTACGCAGTGCGGATCTGTGGACATGTCGACAGGGAGGCGGACTCTCGTCTCCTGCTGACGCTGCTTCCAAAAACCAGCACCACCGACGGAGGATGGGAAGCGGGTTCCGGGTCGTCTGCCACACCGAGAGCCCGGCTGCCTCCAGCGAGTACCGAGTCCTGGTTCCGGCGGGTGGGATAGTGAGGCGGGAATAGCTCCAGACAAGCTAGCAGCAGCAGTTGTTGGTAAGCTAGCAGCTGCTGTGGCCCTCGACCAAACCCCGGTTTCCATTCGTCACATGTACAAGAAGAGAAAATGGTAACAACATTTACATTGTTTTTAATGTATATTTTGTGTTGTCGGGTTGTGTGTCTGTGGTGGATGTTGTTGTTGGTCTCGGTTCGTTGTCACGGTGCCAGCTAGCATGCTAGCTCGTCCAGGTTGACAGCTTTTGACACCTGCGGTGTTTGTTGTTGTAGGAAAGATCGTTTTTAGTTCCACACCTGGACACATTATTTACTCTAAATGATTCGCTTCTTTTTCTTGAAACTTACTTCCATACGGAAAATATTTTAATAAAATAGTTGATATATGAGATTTTAGTTCCAAACACTCGATTTATCTTTTTTTTTTTATTGTATAACACGTCTTATATAAGAGTAGGTCATATTTTTTTAAATTTTTTATCAGTCATTCAGTTTGTAAACACACTGATCTGTAAATAAGACGTTAAAGTTACAGCAGCCTTCACTCAATGCATTGTCAAATAAAAGACTAATATGCCATCTCGGGTTTTCTAAAAATGTGCTGTAAAACGTGCGGCTCTTCTTTGTTTGAAAACCTGAGAGTCAACATCCTGTTGCCAACAATTTCACCGACATGTTCACACAAGGTACACAAACACACCTAAGACCAGCCTGGTGACATGATTTTAGCATAAAAGGGTTCATTTGTCAGTTAACTTTGAAGTGACAATCGATTTCAGAAAATGATTTGCAGGGGAAAAAAATAAAATAGATTTACTCTTTTTTGTTCAGCACGGCCCACAAACCCTTTTTTGCTTGACCTTGTGCCTGAACATCAGGAAGAATCGCAATTGTATAAAACATTTGAGAAGCTGAAATGCTTCCTAATACATAATATTTCGAAATTGAATGCAATTTCCCAAAATATCTATATTAGTTCATGTGTTTTTCTGGCCAAACTGTCTGATCAACAAAATAATTTGAAGTATTTAAGAATAAAAAACTATTTACTACATGTAAAGAGTATTTCTGTGGAAAAGCTGTGTCTCCTGCTAGTTTTTGCAGCATTGGTTTATACAGAGTTAACCACAGGAGAGAACATACAGACATAAACTTACAAAGTACAGTTAACTTACAAAAAAACAAAGAGGATACATGGGATGTGTGAAAAGACAAGATAAATGCTATATGAAACCACACAAAATATTTATGATATGTAATTATATATAAAAAGACTTAAAATTAAGAGTCTTTTTTCCCCTTTTAGTTATTGTGCTGTTGCTGTCTCACAGGAATTTGAATGCTAAAGATTACACAGAAAATGTCACAATGTTCATGAAAGTTAAATGTGTTTTTTAAGGTGAAGTCATCATAACAAATTGTGTCAGTGATTTTGGGAAAGTGATAAATGTTTACAAGTTTTTAAAGAGTACAGTTTGAATCCAGTTGCTTGTTGGTCTGAAGAGCCTGAATATTGTAATTCAGTCAAACGGTTTTCACGTGATTTTTGCTGCTTTCACTGACTGTGTCCTGGTCCAGGTTTACCTGTTGGCTCCTGTGGAGAACCTGAGAAGCTACATCAACAACCGTCCTCCGCTGGTCATTTTCATGATCAGCGTCAGTGCTCTGGCCATCGCCTTCTTGACCATCGGATACTTCTTTAAGATCAAAGAGATCAAGTCACCCGAGTTGACTGAGGTGAGCAATGACATGTTTTTTTTCCTTCTGTGCTGAAACTCACTTCCTGTCGTCACGAAAAAGGACTGGAACACCTTCCTGCTGCGCTACAACGAGCTGGACTTCTGCGTGTCAGAGAACGAAACCATCAAACACGGCCTGAACGAGTCAACCACGCCAGAGAGCATGGTGGTGACGAGCGGACAGGCTAGGTCCAGCACCCAGGTCCCCCTGCTGCTGGAAGACTCGGGTTCTATCAACATCTCTGTGCCCATCACCCTCACACTGGATCCTCAGCGTCCCTTCGGAGGGTACTCCCGGAACATCACCCACCTTTACGCCACCGTGATTGGCCAGCAGGTTGGCCTATCAGGTGAGATTCATTCACAGTAGATTCAACTTTTTTCTTTCTGCCTCTCGCACTGTTAGAACAGTGTAATTGAAACAGTCCGAACTGTCATGAAAACTGAAGCGTCTCCAGCCACCACACATCCAAGTCGATTTGTGTAAATAAACAAAATGGAAAACAGGCTGTCCCTTGTAGCCTCAAAAGGATTGTGTTTCGACTGCATCATCGTCACCGTCCTCTGAAGAGCAGCCAGCTTTATGTTACTCTAAATCACTGCTCGGTAAAGGTCGCTCAGTCTTCCCTCTGTCTCGCTGCTGAGTCGTGGGATGTTGTCTCATCAATTATTGATGAGGTTGAGCAGGACGACATGAAGTTCTTCTACTTGTTGACTTTCTCCAACTCCCAGAGCTGCTTCCTGACACTATCAAATAAGAGTTGTTTGACAGTGTTTGACACATATTTAACCAGTTGCCTGGTTGAATGTGGAAGCAGCTTCACTTTAGTTGAGGTTATTCTTTTAGCGAGTGTAGCTTAAATCTCAACAGTATAAATACCCTATTTTCCGCACTATTAGGCGCTCCTTCAATTAATGGCCTATTTAAGAACTATTTTCATAAATAGGGCGCACCAGATTCTAATATGAAATGTAATGTTAATTTAAATTTCCGCATGAAAATGTTTTAAAAATCTATATTTCTGAAATAAAAAGATGATTCACTAACTCAATGTTAAGTTAATTAATGCAAAATAAAGTTGGATCGTTTATGTAATGGTGATAATCAAAACTATGTTAACAATTATTTGTGTAAACAAACTATTAAAAGTAATTTTAAACATTCCAATATAAATTCCAGTAATAAGGTTAAAATGCTAATGTGTTTTTTTGGATCTTGTGTTTTAAGCAGAACTTTATAATTAAAAAAAAAGAAGTTTTTCCTTCTTTCGATAAATTCTTAAACTATCCATTTCGTTTTTAAAGGTAAAAAATGAAGCTGGGCTAAAATTATAATAACAGTACTATGAATTTTTAAAAAAATCAAGTTAAAATCTTTTATTTTTTGAAAAAGATGGATTGTTCTTCCTTTAACATATTTTTTAATATGTTTCTTACAGTTAACAAATGATGAAACATTTAATCTTTAATACAAATAAAGCTCTGATGTCTAATGAAACCGTTTTTGTCAAAAACTCTTCACGGTCATTTTGTTTTTCAGGTCGAGAAGCTCACGAGGAGATCAACATCACGTTCACTCTGCCGGTGTCCTGGAGCTCCGACGACTGCATCCTGCACGGCCACTGTGAGCAGGTGGTCTTCAGCACGTGCATGACCATCACGGCGTCCAGCAACGTCTTCCCCGTCACAGTGTGAGTTTGCAGCTGCGCTCGCCTCGCAAAAACACACTGTCCAGCTGACGCGGAATCGTCTTGTGCTCTGTCAGCAGGCAGCCGCCTCACTGCGTGCCCGAGACGTACACCAACGCCACCTCCTGGTACAAGGTCTTCACCACCGTGCGGGACTCGGACACCAAGTACAGTCAGGACTACAACCCGCTGTGGTGCTACAAGGGCGCCATCGGCAAAGTCTACCACGCGCTGAACCCCAAGCTCACCGTCATCGTCCCGGACGTGAGTTGTTGTTGTTGTTGTGTTGGTTTGTGAGTCGACGGATGTGATCCATGACCGGGTGTGTGTTTCAGGACGACCGCTCGCTCATCAACTTGCACCTGATGCACACGAGCTACTTCCTGTTCGTCATGGTCATCACCATGTTCTGTTATGCAGTCATCAAGGGACGGCCGGGGAAGCTGCGGGTGTCTTCCAACCCAGACTTCTTCCCAGAGAAGGTACATCGATTTCACCGTGTTCTGGGATGAGCAAGGATATGGAAGTATCAAGTAATGATGTGTAAAATATATATATTTTCAAAATAAATGATTTTTTTCAACAGTCTTTAACATTCTAATTCCAATAACTCAAAATAAATGGTCTTAATTCAATATGTTTTAATTTGTAGCTTTTTAAATTCAATATAAAAATGTTGGTATAATAGTTCTAACACACAATAAAGTACCAAACTACTTAATCTAACTTTCAGCCAATCTTGCGAGACGTGATCACATGATCATCTGCACTCTTCTGGTGACACTATTAACATTTGTATATTGAATTCAAAATGCTACAAATTAAATAAAATATTGAATTTAGTTTTGGATTTTTTTTTTTATAGAAATAGATTTTTTAATTATTGGAATTAGAATATAAAACTCTTAAGTTAAAAAAAAACACATCATTCATTTTGAAAATGTTCAATAATTCAAATTCCACTTTTCAATAAACACATAATTCAATAAAACAAATGCATTAAATATAGAAATGATTTATTTAAATTCTGCAAAAACATTGTAAAATAAATCTCGTTGAATTTCAATGCTGTCCCAGCTTTCGCTCTTCGGTAACATCGTCTCTTGTCCACCAGGTGGCGCTGTCGGATGGTTGAAATGGACTTAAATCCTCTCAGAACTTTTGCTGAATCCGAGGAAAATGAACTTGACCTCCCAGTTGCCCCGGAGACATCACGGCGAGGAGCTCTGTTAACATGTTTGTCTGCAACGTCGGGTCGGTCCAACCAAAGATCTCAAGTGCCTGTAGCTGTGGTGTAAATATCTCTAGAACCTTCGTCTTTCTGGGTTTCTTTGTTTGCCTGAGTTCCCCCCGGTGCCATAGGACCACCCGCAGTACCCACCGAGTCCACATCCTCCCGCCTCACTCACCGCGTGGACCTCTGAATGTGGGCAGAAGGACGAGTCGGCGAGTCCAACAGAGCGTCGGTGAGATGAGATTTTCTGGGTTTGTTCACATATTTAGTCACTGAATCATCAACGGACTCGCGGTGATTTTACTTCTGAGGAGACAACGAGATGATTTCTGCACTTTAGGTCGACAACTGCTGGGCTCTCTGGTGGTCATGTGACTTTGTAGATCAATTATAAACCACTTTAAGTCACTTTGCTTTTCAACGTCATTATTGTCTGACCGGTGATCAGTTTGGAACTCTTGATTTAGTCTCGTAGAGTTGAAGTTTTGCAACAATTTGCCTTTTTCCTTTTTCTTCATCTTCCTCTGCTTCCACTTATCAGCAGTAAATGAAGCAGGTTTTCTTGCCTTATCAGAGTCGTTTTATTTTGTATTTATCTGAGACATTATTTCCTGTTTTGCACTTTTTTTCACTGCACTTGTGTGTCATTGATCTATTTATATCTGAGTATTTTACAATTATAGTGCTCCGGGTGTTTCTGTCATTTTATCTTCAGTTTTTGACAAATAACCACATTTTCTCTTCATTTGATTTTCACACCCTTTGGTTGGTTTTTATCATAATTCATTCATTCATTTTATCAGATATACGATTTATCTTTATAAATGCCTGGGAGGGACACATGTTATTTCAAACCAATAACAAAGCAATTAGATTGCATTTTATTAAAATTAAAATGATCTGATAACATTTATTAATCTTTAATTATACAAAATGTTCCTGTTAATTTTTAATTTGTATTGGCAATAATTAAAAGAAATTGTATTTAAAGGTAAAACAAATCTAAAGTATTGTAATTGTTTAATTTAATTATAACCCTTAAACCATGATTTAGTTTTTCATCAAAGCTTCATGTCCTTCTCTGCTCTAGACTTTCCTGATTCTGATGGCTTCACTTATTTATCTGCTCCCACTGATGAATGTACTTCTCTATACGCGGCATAATCTTAACCACGACACTCGTCTTCTCACGTATAATAAGATCTGTCTTGTGGCGGGAGGCGGTCATGTGATCATCTCCTACTTAATGCTTGACGCTACGAAAGTCTTCCCACGTCTCGCTCGTGACTATTTCTTTTTAAGTTTCTCCCGCCTATGACCGGTGTTCATTCAGGTGTCCACTGCAGAACGAGTGTACGCTTTTTTACTCGCCACCACAATTCGTTTTAGACGAGAGGAAGGCTCCAAAAAAGTGATGTGTCAAGTGGTCATAATGATACGTTGAACTCCTGAGGACTCCCGTCCAGATCGATGCGTTTTTTTTGTCAGAAGCCTTAAGTTCCCCCCCGAGACACAACTGTAACCTTCACGCTCATGTACAGATTGGCTTCACGTCTCATCAGCTCTTCTGTCCCGTCGTGTGTCAGCAGCGCTTGCAGGCGAGTATCGAGCCGACTCCGTGCCTTCTGCTCCCGAAGCTGCATCCTCTGTACATACAGTAGAACTGAGGGTCCGCCGTGTCTCGGACCCTCCAGTGGAACCGCTGTAGATGGAAGTTGAAATAAAATAAAGGTTCCGGCTTGACTTCTGTGGCCTTTGTTTTGTACGTAGACAGAATTTAATGTATCGCTTAGAAAAAGTAGTTTTTAATTTAAGTATATTAAGTATACCTATGTTTATGTACTTTGATACTTCTTCGGACTAAATCTTATTTTAAGTTTAAAGACATAAAATATTAAACTATAATATTCTCTATAACCATAATGTACCAGGTATATACTTCAAGTATCTATTTTTAATAAACTATCTTTAACAAACATTTCTGTTAAGGGATTATTTGTCAATAAATTGAGTTGAACATTGATTTATCAACATTTTAAACAGTTTTCCTTTTCCGTTTTAAGCCTCTTTTCGCTTCACCAATTGTCCAGCAGGTGTCGCCAAAAGTCCTCGCAACTCTTAAAAACTTGAATAAAACTCTCAGGCTTCTGTTCTGCTGCAAAACGCGATGGTCGCCGTGGAATGAAGGACGTTTAGAATCTTCACCTCTGAAGAAGACGCCATGTCTGAGGTACGTATCTGCTGCTAAGCTAACACGTTAGCGTTGTAGCTTAGCAAACCACACAAGTTGTCCGGGAGTTTAAAATAAAACCTGTTTAAGTTAATATTATCCAACACCACGTTTCTTCAGCGTTACAGTACATTCAGACTATTTGTGATGAATTAGATTAGCTTAGTTTAAGTTTTTCACCTTGAATGTTACTTTTTATCTGTGTGTTTGACACGAGTAATGGTTTTATTTAGTGTCTTTCCGTGTACTACGTCGAATAATAACTGCCGTTTCGAAGAAATGTCACAAGAGGGCGCCATTATGCAGGCTCGCTGAATTGGTGGTTGTGTTTATCGGAGAATACAATGATTTTTCGGTTTAAAAAAATAAATAGTGTTTGGCTGAAGACGAAGACTGGATTTTTTTTGTTTCCAAGTAAAGTGTGTCAAGAGTTATTGCGGTAACTAGGTTTTTTCAAGACAGGAACAAAGAGAATCTGATCTCCAGATCAAAAAAGCAACAGGTGGCGTTGAGCCACTTATTGTAGGATATATTTGAGGTTAATTTCTTTCAAACCATGATCAGTCTTGAAACTAGATCTACCAGGAAGGCTCTAGAAGTTTCAAGACTTTAGATTTATCATTCCATCCATGCCCCTCGTCGTGGGGGCAGCAGCTGCAGCAAAGGTATCCATGAACTCTAAAGTAAAGTACATTTTATTTAACTTTATAAATATATTTAGTTCAATATGTTTTTCTTTTGTCTATGAAATCTTATTTTGTATTCATGGAAGTTCTTTTAAGGATTCTATTTCAATATAGCGTGTATTAAATAAAATAATTCTATTTTTTGTTAAAAATTAACATGCAAATATTTGTGGCATTTATACATTTTTGTTTTGCAACTAAACCTCCGGCCGCTGAATGGCAGCACTCATTATGTCCACCGCAGCTAAAGTAACATTTTACGAGATCCTGGCAATGACTGAGGACCAGAGGATACAGTGGACTCCAGCAGCTTTTAAAGCTGATGTTTGGACATATTTTGGTTTCAAAACAAATGAAAGCAGTTACGACTTCGTCAAGAGTCTTGTGGTCTGTGAATTCTGCAACACGAGAGTCAAGTACTCGACAATACTATAAATAAATACTTGTTCTTAAAGTACCGAATATATCATGGTATTATGTATCTATTGTTTCGCCCGATTTTGTTAAAGCACCTCTATTCCTGAGGTGGTTTAGCGACAACTGATCAACTAATCTGCGGTTGTAGAATCACGCAAAAACGAGCGTCGCTGATCCTCATCCTCACGTCCCCACCTGCTCACCTGGAAGTCGGAGAGGATGCGACGGCGGCGCCGGTCGTGCGCTCCCGCACATGTCGTCAGAAACAGCCTCGCATGCATACTCATGCGCACACGCGCAACAGATGGAGGGGGTTAATGTCATCATTAAGCGCTTCGGCCGACGGTTCCTGTTTACCGGCTGGTTGCTAGGCAGTGACATCAGCTGATCCACTCCCTCCCTAATCCTCCCTCTCGCTCCCGACGCTCTCTCTTTCTTTCTCGCTCTCTCTCTCTCTCTCTCTCTCTCCGACAGGCGGCTCAGACGTGGGCAAGCGTGCAGGGGGGACAGAACCAGCAGAACGGGTCAGCGCGGTCAGGACCTCCATGCAGACCGGCCGGACGACACCTTGACCTGCGCCCATCCGCCCCGCCGGGTCAACAGAGGACGGCGCACCTGGGGGGCGCCTTTTGGTTTATGTTTTGTTTTTGTTGTTTTTTTCCCACTTTTTTTTTTCGGCAAAAAAGGCTCCGAGCTGGACCGCATGCATGACACAACGCAAAGGGGAGAAGCCCACCATCAGCATCCAGGAGCACATGGCCATTGACGTGTGCCCGGGACCCATCCAGCCCATCAAGCAGATCTCCGACTACTTCCCCCGGTACCCGCGGGGCCTCCCCCCTGCCGCGCCGCCGCACCTGGTGGCCGGGCCACTGCGCTCTGCCCTCGCCTCCGCCGCCGCCGCCCCGCAGGTAGACCCGGACCGACCCAATGAGGATAGCACGGATCGCGCCGGCGTGGCCGGAGCCTCTGCCTCGTCTCAGGTCTCCAGGAGGGACGAGGAGCCGGACGTGGAGGGATACGACTCCGACGACTCCAGTGAGTTCATACAAACATGTCGTTTTCCGTGGACGTTTCTCCTCTTGTCACCTTTTTCCCTGCGTCTGGTCTCTGCCGGTGATGTTTGTGTCGGCGCTGCAGCAACTCTTGCGCTCTCAGGCAGCCAACTGTTGCTGGCTCTCCCCCCCCTCCCTCGTCTCCCTCGTCTCCCTCGTCTCCCTCGTCTCTCTCGCTCTCCCTGATTTTTATCAAGCGTGTTTTTTTTATTCTATTTTCCAGTGACGGAGGTTCTGTCCGTCGCTGTCACAGCGGTGAATGATTCATGTTTAGTATCGAGCATCTGCAACACCTTGATACCTTTGTGTGTGTGTGTCTGTGTGTCTGTGTGCTCGGGTTGTGTATAAATCATTACAGTGTGTGTGTGTGTGTGTGTGTGGAGATATGTGTGAGTCCGCCAGACTCAAGATGAATAAGAAAGCTTAATCTTTATTTCATTCTACATAATACTTGTTTACTAATAATTCATTATTTTCTGGTTAACATTAAGGTTTTAAAAAAAAGAATAATATAAAAATAAAATACAGTTTGTATTCAATACTATACGAATATTGTTTACCTACATGTATTTAAAAAATATATCATTTGATACCTAAAGAATAAAAGTATTCTCAAAAGCATTGAGCTCAGTGAGACAGTTTTATATTGATTTCTTGAAAGCAAATCATGCAAGAACGACAGATATTTACAGATGAACCTGAATATTGAGCGAATAATGAACGTATAAAATTGCAGCTTGAGAGAAAGAGAAGGAGGAGGAGAAGGTCTACGAGATGTTGTCAGTCATCCGAGTGATTGACAGGTGAAGGAGGTGAAGAAGACATCAGAGAAGCCTGAGGGTTATGTCACTAATATTTGAGTCAGAGATGAAGGTGTTTTTTCGTGACTGGAAGTATGTAGGTGAGTCAGTGAGGACAGATGTTTGGACACATTGAGAGGAGAGACCAAGTTGGACCAAGGATGGTGGCGATCAAGAAGAGGTTGATGATGAAGGAGGACAGATGGCGACTTTTAAAAGATATGAAGCAAACAAAGTAGACATTTTTTGGGTTAAATAAATCAAATCTAAGGATGTGAGATTTTCCAGCACAAAAAGATTTTTTTTTTCTTCTGAAACTTAACCACCATCTGTATTTGAGATTCTGCACTTGACATGATTGACAGGTCATCTTTAATGTTTTTTTTATACATTTATATATATTTATTATGATGTATATATTATGTATTATTTGTAATTACAATATTTTGATAAAAACAACTTTATAAACTTTTAATTTGATCATCTGTACCAACTGAAAACCTGATTATTCATATACAGTTTATATATATATATATATATATATATATATATATATATATATATATATATGCACAGTTAAAGTACATCTTCCTAAGTCAACTTAAGTGTTCCAGCACTTATTCTCATTTGCCAGGACAACAATAACAGCGGAGAATGGCCCAGAAATGTCTTGAATTAAACAAAAATAGCTTGAAATGTCCTATAAATATCCCCAAAAATTCTTCTTGTCAGAGAAGAATTCCTGTCAGTGCGACTTGTGATGGCGGTCACCTGACACGAGCAGGTTTGATCGATTGATCAGCGTCCATCTGTTCTCAGGCGGATCAGAGGAACCGACTCCTCGCGTGGGTTTGTGTGACAGCAGAACGGCTTCTCGCCGTTAATCCGAGGGTGGGCCACATGGGGGGGGCGGAGCTTAGGTCGGCCTGTAATCCTGACCGGAGCGGGGGAAGCACGTCGGACCGACAGATGTTGACCTCTGACCGCCGCTCAAACCAGATGTTGATCGGCAGTGGTTTGCTTTCAGATTAGGGTGAAAGTTGAAGCTTTTTTTTCCTGTTCCAATATAATTGACCACAGGGGGCGCTGTCCATATATTAACAGAGTTGTCTTTCCACCACTCTTAAAGGTGGGGTAGATATTCTTCAAACCAGCGTGAACAAGAATAGATTTTAAAGTAAAGTCTATTTTTAGAATGTGTATGTAACGTCCAAAGCTACTGCTTTTACTCGTGGTTTTGTCACAGAGATTGAAAAATGTCAGTTAATTTTTGACATTATATGATTTGAAATATACCTTTTATTCTTCCCACATTGTGAAAATTGAATAAAAATAAATAAAAATAATAATATCTGAAGGACTTGTGAATATAATACAATCACTGCACAGTTAGATCTTGAAATAAACACAACAATAAATAAAATAATGATAATAAAGTAATTTATTCAATTTATTTTTCAGCTATTTGGTGAGAATGAGCTCATGTTTTAGTTTCCTATCGTATAGTTTCAGGATATAAACAAGCGTTTACTTCCGGTAAACATTCCGGCAACGACTTCTAAATCACCTCATCATCCTGTTGTTTGTCTTCAACGCATAGTTACGAGGCCTAAATTAGCCGCCGCCGGTCCTCGGAGACGGGATCCGGGTCTGCGAGGATCCCCAGGAGGGCGAGCCGGAGGATGGTCGCTCCTCTCCCCGGTGAGACGCTCGCAGTCGGACGCCTCGTTCCCGCCGCTTCATCTGCATAAGAGCTCCAGTGTCTGTGACTCGGCTGTGATTTTAATTAAACAGGAAAAGTGCATCACCCAGCGAGTGTCAAGCCACCTCCCCACCACCCTGACCCCCCTCAGCCCCCCTGAGCACGTTGAGCGGAAATCTAAAACCATTTGGACACCCGGGTCATTGTCGCATCAATTAGCGGTGTTTCGTGTGGTGTCATGAGAGAGGCAGAGCGGCCGCCGCGACCCCGGGTGTCGGCCCAGGCGCCCCGGTTGTTAAGATAAGAAGTCGAAACGGGTGATAATGTTTTCACTCGGTTCTCCCCGGAGACCCGCCGGTCCTCAGACGCCCAGAGACCAAAGTCGAACTGAATCACCGCCACGGTTTATGGAGACACCAGTTCTAATGAGTGAGAACATGATCTTGTCGTCAGCAGCAGAGGTATATTTTTGAAAGTGGATGAACCGACATGTTCCTGAACTGATCGCCCGAAACTGTTTCCATCTAATGTTTGGAAAGCAAAGACCAAAAATAAATCGTGGCGACAAAACAATCCTTCAAAAGTCGAGGAAATGTGCAGGAATCGGTGCGTCGGTACATTTAAGTCACACATTTGTTCCGATCAAAATTAACCTTTAAAGTCGCCTCCTCCAAAATGTCCGCCACTTAAGCCCCGCTATGACGATCACGAGGTCACGTGACCGGCTTTTGCTTCCAAGTGTTTCAAGTTCATCAGATATGAGCGCCGTCATCCCGCTGAGCTGGTTATGTAACGGACTATAATTCCAGATATTAGACTGATCCCTGGTTCGACTTTACCTCTTTTGATTTCGAGTCGCCCTCGGGTAGACCGGTTGGATCAGGTTGAAGCAACTCTGGGGGGATTTGTTTCTGAAATGAATGCGTGGCCTCCGATGGCTCATTGGCCCACACGGGGGTGATCAATCCTGGTTTGGGTCAGCAGCAGTGTGTGGGCGCCCGGCCCACTGGGATCTGGATTACAGCACCAGCAGCTAGAACGGTCGGGTTATGGACTCGCTATGATGTTTTAAATCAAGCTTCCTCAACAGACCTCCTCTGTAGTCCACCTAACCTGGATGATGAGGTGTATAGCAGGGCTTTTCAACTTCCAGTTTACAAGACTAGTGCTGGGTATCATTGTTCTTTATCATAGACAAATAAGAGTAGTACCTAAAATGAAAACTCTTTAAAACATGGTGTTTTTCTGAAGAAAACCTGATGTTAAAATCTGATTTATCTGTCAATTGTTAGTCATTTATTAGTTTGCTTCTTCAATAAGAAACCAGAAGTGAAAATGTACCAAAGCTAAAAAAATGTATCTCAATATTTGTACTACTAATGTAATTTCCATTTGTAAGGAATTGGTAATATTGGTATCGAAAAAAGGTATCGTTCAGTGTGTGTTGGTATCATTACTGGTATCAAATATTTTCTATTGATACCCAACACTACCCATGGCCCATAGGTAATAAATGCATTATCAAAAGGCTGATAAAAATGTTGTTTTTGCAACAATTTGTTTCTCAGTTTAGATAATGCAACTTGGTCCTCCCAAAGCCATTTAAGTTTGACACAAACACAGAGAATTTAACAACGAATGGACTGAAAAATACACTAAAGCAGAAACCCAGAGAATTCTTAGTGCCTTTTGTGCAACGTAAATGTTGGCTGTTGCAAATTTAATTCATCAAATGATTTATATAGTACATATACATTCAACTGTAATAGTAGTAGAGGGGTTGACCGGCCAATAGGGTTGACATTCTTCCGAAAATTCAGGAAATTTTAGGCCTGGTGTGTAGAATCGTCTTCAGTGGAAGTAATGACGCACCTTTATAAACGTACTTTCGTGTTGACCTCTCTCACTTGTGTTCATGACGAAGTCCGTTGAGACTATTTTCCTTTCTCTTCTACAAACCGTTTCTTCAAATCCTCTTGGACAGGGTCGATATCTTCCAGTCTCGTCTGGGCATCCATAGTCTCTGAAGACTTGTGGGATCTCAGTGTCTGGTGGACTCTCTTGGCTCTGGATCACCTGGACTCGAACCAAGCTGGCAGCTGAAATCTTCGTGTAGGAGTTCCACTTTATTGCTCGTGTCCTCGGAGGCACCGTCGTGTCTCGTGGAATGTTTGATTTTTTTTAGAATTATGGCAGTTGAAGCGAAGCATCATGGGAGATAAGGGTCAGATGGCAAGGACGGTAACGTTGGGCTTAACAAGGGATTCAACCTTTTCTTTTTTACTGCAGCATTGATCAGTCCTTCAATCAAGTGACGATACTTAGTGTTTTTACGGTGGAGAGTGATGAGTTCGAACACACAGTGCAGGGACTGACCTTTGACCCCATTAACAAAGTGCGTGTGCCATTAGAAAAGTGTAGGTGTTTAACGTGTCACACTACAAAGGCCACAGTTCACGCCCCTTTGTACCCTTTGTTCCTTTTCAACTTAAACAACCTCCTGGGGTTGTCACGATACCAACATTTCACCGGAACATTTTTTTTCCATACTTTGATTCCTTTTGATACCACGGTTACAAAAAAGAACCTTGAATGTTTAAGTGCACAACTTTATAAAATATCAAAACCAATCATTTAACATTCAAATAGGGTATTTTCTAACATATATTTTATGTGCAAATATATATTATGAAACCTTGAAACTGCGTTAATGAGCAGCCTTTAAGTATATTTTAAAAAACAACATTTTATTTCCCTATGAAAGATTTATGTGGTTATTGGATGTTCTTTCTCTTGTTTCTGCTCAGCAACACCCAGGAAAGATCCCATAATGTCACATTACATAAAGGTATTGCCATTTTAACCATCAATATATACATAGACAGTAATGTTTGTGTATTATCAAATAGTGTTGTCATGATACCAACTTTTCAGTAGTCCATACCAATACCAAGTAGATTGTTTTGAAAACTTTGATATTTTTTTAATACCATGGTTTTGTGGGATAATAATTATTCCCCGTTATTCCTCCTCGTCGAATCTTGAGTATTTCCAAATGCGACTCCGACTGGCAGGTTAATTTATAAGAGAAGGTTTCTTGTTTTAACTCAAAATAGCAGAAGCCATTGTTTTGAAGACGGCAGATGTTTCACAACTGTATCCTGCCCTGTCGTCTGCCAGGAACTTGTGTACTGGGTACTTCGGTATCAAAACAAGTGGTTGTTGTTGTGTGTTGGTGAAGAATTTGTTCAAGAACGAACCTAATGAATTTCAGACCAAAGAGTTTTGGCTGCTACAAGGGTGTTGTGGTTTCCTCAATCCTCTACGCATCAGTTGGAAAGGGAATCAAGATGTTGGTGTTTGGCTTGCTAGATCCCAAGACCTCACTGTTTTTCCATTTGGGATATGATAAAAGTTGTGTTTATGTTCCACTGCTTCCCAATTACCCAGATGACCTAAAACCTACAGGGCAGCAACACAAGGAAGCAGCTCAATAATAATGATGAATAATCTACTGACTTTTCTCGGGCGAAGAAGATAATGCAGGGAGGGCGGAGGCAACTGTGACATCAGAGTAGCAGTCATATTGACAGGGACGTTTTAATAGGGGATAAATGTCAGAGCCAGGATGTGAGTTTAGACCTGTGGAATCATTAATGTAAGACTCGCGGAGGTAAACTCTCCCTGAACCTCATCCGTCAGTATTTAAATCCCACATTGTCGTCACCAGAGAAGCAGCAGATTAAGTCTGTGAATAAATCCAAACAAATGAGTTACAGTCACAAAAGCGTCGTCGGTGAGACTGGTTCTAAATTTGCACTTTTACCGTGAATCCGATGACATTTAATTGTCATTAAGTTAGCAAGAAGAAACGTGTTTAGTATTCATGCCGCGCCTCCGCTCAGGTTGATTCAAATACCGTCAGAGAGGCTTACATAAAGATCCACTCTCCGCTGGCACCCCGACTCAAGTAGCCAGGTTTGACTCATGCCGGAGCCGCGGGTCGGAAACGAGCGCCGGAAAATACCATCTCTGGCTCTGTGAAGCCTCATCGATACGTGCAGAGGCGAGTTTGACTATATACAGACCATATTTTTAGACTTTAATCCTTTTCGCTGGAACTCTCACGTGTCATCAGTGTGCGAGAGACGTTTTTAATCTCCACGGTGGTCGACCTGACTTTATTTCACACCCTTCTCAAACTTTTCAAGTCAGTAAAACTGATTACTGAATCTTGGAATCCAATTTATGTTTGTGGTATTCCTTGTGTTTTCTCTAGGTCAAGTGTACGACCTCCCTTACTTCCAGAAATACATACGCAGTGTTGTTTACCTTGAACTAGAGATCATATTACCGTATTTTCCGCACTATAAGGTGCACTTAAAAGCCTTTAAATTTCTCAAAAAACAACGGCTTATATATGAAAATTACCTGGTGGGTGACTTGTTTACAAACACTTTCATGACTCTGCGCCGACTGAGCCGACACGCCGTGGGCAGGGTTACACCATTGCGTCATCACGGGGTGGGATTAACGACACATGTCACATCATGGCGGACGGCTATGGAGTAAGATTACTGCCACCGATTTGAGCGAGTATGTCTTGGTTGTTGTTTTTTTGCGCAAAATCACTCTGCTGCGCCTAATAGTTCGGCAAATACGGTAATCGAACAGTTGTCAACGTCTGTCCGTAAGAGATACAAGGAGGTAGATGACTAAAGTAGGAACAACCACACCTTACCTTAAATCTACGAGTTATTTCGTTAAAAAACCTTCATATTTTTTTCGTCGTTAATTACAACTGGTCCTGAACGACCAACAAATGGATCCATTATTTAAAAACTTGTAGCTGCAAGTTGACTCAATCATTTCTTTTTTTTTACCCTGATCTTTTCAGCACCACCCTTTTTTTATGCCCCAATTTCACCAATTTCAGAATTAGCTTGTTATCAATTGTATATCAAAGTTCTATGTCGGCTACAGAAGCTTGATTGACGGGTGACAAATTGGTGGGACTTACCAAACGAGAAGAAATTGGCTATCAGCGTTAACGGTGAAACGTGAACACATGGAGAGCCTATCACAACAATGGCCGTCGACCCAGCCACACAGGCGGACCATAACGCTGTTGGCCAATGCGATAGCCTTTGAAAAAAAAAATGGATCAACATATGTCGCTCTAGCAAGATGTGATCGATGCCTTCATGAGATTTGTTCAGTCGTTAACGGAGCAAAAGCAACAGGATTTGTTCTCACCATCTGCTCTTTGTTTTTGCTGAGCGCGTTTTGTTTCCCAGATTTTAAAATTTGTTTACTCTTCCAATAACGTCAACGATTTTTTGTGCGACAGGCCAGACCCAAGCTTGACTCTGAAGATATAAATATGCGTCTGACAGATGAAGACCTGGTGGGAAGCAGACTTGAATCCAAACACCCTCCTCAGATTTCTCTCTCTCCCCAGGTTTGATCCGTCATGTCCTCACAGAGACTAACAAAAATTGAATGGGCACAAGCCGACGCAGAGATTTTGAACAGAGTTGGACCTCCGGAGGTCTCTCCGCGTTCTGACTCATAAACCAGACTCAATTCCGGAGTGTTTGTCGGTCTGAAGCCCACAGAGCTGCGCCGTGCAAGTCATCCATGGATTTTTACCTCATCAGGTATTGATCGAGAGAGAGAGAGCGGAGGAGTGGGCCGAGCGATCGCTCCAGTGCCAGCAAATTTAGTCAAAGAAATATAACTTTCCAGTCTATTTATTCTAAAATATCATGTCCTGGTGGCTTTCCAGAGGAGTGTTTACTGAGCCGAGAGCCGGAGTGGAAACGAATGCGGCATCACCTTTTGTAGGCGAGGAAACCAGAGGATAAAAATACTCACGCGTTTATCCAGTTCTTTTTTCGTCTGGCAACTTTACAAATTATTCTGTGAACCATACAGCAAAAGGGAGATTGACACTCAATCGTCACCATCGCTTCCATCTTCAGTTGCTTCATTTAGAAAGCTGTGCGTGGGAAAGACCACCACGTTTGGCGTATGGATGAAACAGGAAATGCGTGAGGAAAAAAAACTAAACCTGAGACTATAGTTTTCGGATGTGTGGAAGCCCACAAAAATCCAAGGAAGGAATATCCCCTAAATAGATGGAGAAACTTTAATGATCCCTCTGGAGGTCTCCTTGGGTTTTGATAGATTCATAAAAAACAAGAACAAGAACAAACTGCAGTAAAAAGAAAGTGCAAGATGACATAATCTTAATCAGAGATTTGTTAAAAAGCTCTTGAGTGCTTTGATCTTCTTCAAGGATATGTTTCCCAGAGTCGTTCTTGGCTTTAGAAGATCTCTCTCTAAGAAGGAAAAAGATCAAGCTGGCCCTCTTAACAGCCTTCTTAGCAACCAACTGCTGAGTGTTTCAGAGAAATTTATATCCCCCACTTTTCCAAATGATAAAACAATGCTCAATAGTTTATAGTACTTAGGTTTACCAAGTTGAAGCTTGACACAGATTTACTTGTCGCAGCTGATCATGCAACTGCATCACTTTACTTGATTGACAGCATACAAAGTCCTCCGCTTGTCATCCGTTTGCTCTGACTGGCCGACACACTCAAACGACACACAGTAGCATCGATCTATTCAGTTTCAGAACCACCGCGGTGGACAGCTCCCATTGAGAGATTCTTACAAAGCTTCTTTGGCTTGAGCTTAAGGTTATCCCAAGAAGGCAGTTGAGAACACGTCTCTCTTTATTTAAACGGTGTACTCCTTTTTAGCCAAACCCTTTTTAAGAGTCTGCCTATGTTCTGTACAATTGTGTTATCTCTGTTTTTTCATTCTTGTACGCTCAATCTAGCCAAGTTACTTCTGTGTTTGTCCTCCTTCACCAAACACTCCCAACGAAATTCCCTTCCTTCAGTTTTCTGGAAAAGATCATTTGTTCCTTTGCTTATTTTAAACACTGATATCCTGATAGATTCAGTATCAACGTGAACATTTATCTGCTTCGAATCAGGAGACAATTCTCCCACAGGCTGCTTGCTTGGGCCATGAGTTCGACACATTTGTTTTAGGTCATCAGGATTATTGGTCAGCAATGGAAGATAAACGCCATCATTTTCTGCTGGAAAAACAGTGAAGCATTGGGATCTAGCAGGCAGTAAATACAAAGTAAATCTAGATCACCCATTTAACAAATCCATTGTAGGAACGAGGCAAGAACAGCACCCTTGTAGAAGCCGAAACTCCTGTTTCAAATGTTCGGAGATTCATGAGGTTCATTCTTGAATAACTCATTTATATATATATGCAGTCTTTATGTCCTGACTTCTTTTAAAGTCTTAGTAGATGTCGATTAAATCTTCTCTTCTTTGGTGATTGTGTAGAGGTTCCGTTGGTAACTTCAAATCCTCATCATGGATTCATTGGCCAGTTTTAGTCTCGGTCGCTAATGAGAATATAAATGGACAGCTGAGACCATTAGTAGGTTGTGTTACACGTGTTTCCTGGTGTGTGGTGAGAGCTTTTGTCTCAAGCTGACAAACGTATGACTGAACTTCAGACTGTAGACCGGGAAAATATTTGAGCTCAACTTAAAATAGTTTTATATGCCAGGTAGGTTTCGATTCTTGCCAATATATATCAATTGATGAATAAAGATGGCTTCCCCTTATTCCTTTCCTCTCATAACATGAGTTGTGTGACAAGATTTAACGTATTTAATCTAAAAAAAGAAGGGAAGTGGAGTTTGTAGTTTGTTTCCGGACTGACTTTTTCAATTTGGCTCTTTTCAGACGTGTGATTAAGACGACAGCCGTGTGTCGTTTAAGTGAACCATTGATTTCTTTATTCCATCACTCATCAGCCAAGGCACAGTTCCTGGACTGAATCACAGATTCCTCCGTGAGACCCTCCACCCTCGCTATGAGTCGCCCGTCCACGAAGAGCACAACAGGTTAATAACATCGACTTCTAACGAGTAACTGTAAAGGTCAGCGAAGTAAATTGATTATCAACAATAGACGGCGGGCAGAGCGAGGTCGTCCACGGAGGGAATATTCACTGCGGCTCAGCCTTTTCTTTTGAGGATAAATGTCTAACAATTTTTGCCATGAGCGAGTTTCTACCTCATCATCAAGGACGACTGCAACTCAGCTGTGATTGTAGCAGTCCTGAAAGCATCGCTTGGAAAAAGTGAACTATTTGAGCACAGATAACAATCTTGTGCAACCAGCTTGTACTGTGAATTTAACATATTGTGTTAATATATTTATAACAAAAATAACAAAACAATGACTTTCTTGAACACTTTTACTTATTTTATTTTTTATTTCTGAATTTTTGATGGAAAGTTACTGAGCTTGTGCATGTTGAGTGTGTCGTCAACTTTACTCAACCACTCGTGTAAACATGTTAATCATTGCTCATGTTTTAGAGCATTGGTTTGAGTCGGGAACGTCTCAAAAGGACAAAAAACTCGAATAAGTCATCACAAAAAAAACACTTGGTATGCTTCCTTGAAGACAAGCTGTTTATTTTAGTCTGTTTTTCTGGTTGTGAACATTGTTCTTGTTTTTCGGATAATCAATAACTTACGATGGACTATAAAGATACGGCCGAAAAAAGTTTTTGCTTCACAGTGAAATCAGACATTCGAAGAGAAGGTTCTGTATTGATCTCTCCTTGTTGCAAGTTAAAATTGTTGTGACTTGAAACCAAATCTGAGGCTTTTTCTTTGTCACAGACTAGGGTCATATTCCTAACCCGACACTTTTACTTAAATATTTTCATAAATCTACTGTTTATTTGACGGCTTTTGTGTTACCAGAACCACATTGTCATCTTTCCCGCGTCTTGGATCTATATTCCCATTTTTTGTTTATGTGGATTTTTTTTTTACCAGGAACTTCTTTCTAATTGCCACTTGTCTTTTTCCTTACACTATAGACTCTTGTTGACAGTAAATTCTCCTTTCAAGTCTTGATTTCTCTTTACATTGTTGGTTCAGGACTGGTTCTTTTGCAATGGGTCGTAGTTTCCCTCTTTTTTACTTTCCACATTAAACATTAATGATAGTATTCCACATAATTCCCAAGATATCTGGGCTTCCTTTAAGATTTTACCCAAGAGACGAGAGTCGAAAGACATGTTTCAAAAGTTTCCAATGTGTTGATATGAAAGGATTTTCTTCTGGCAGATGTAACTCTGGTCCAATCCCGTGAGACTCTAATGCAGGAAGATGGTTTTATTGTTTGTCTTCTTCTGTCCCTACTCATGGTTTCTGAAAGTGAACTGGTCACCAGGTATATCACGTTTTGTTCTTGTGTTCCAAGTTGAGTTCTGATCTTGGTAGTGATTTTCTTTATTTTATTTTATTTTATATTTATAACTATATTGACAGCAAAAAGCAAGGTATGAATTGAAATCTTTTTGAAAATGTAGGTATGGAATGAATGCTGCATATAGTTGTGAGTCCCAAATCAACAGCTCTACTGTGTTTATTTTAAGTCGTCTTGGCCGATAAAACAACAGGTAGTAATGTCTCACGACAACATTTCCTCACAATTGAACAACTTACCAAGTGTGTGTATGTGTCGTTGTTTCTAGCGTCTTGCTGTTCCTGAATGGCTTTTTTCCACGGCGGTCAATGTACCTGCACAATGCACATCAAGTGTTCAATGTACCGCGGACGGAAACCCTGCAGGCGCCGTTCTGTAACAGGCGGCTGGTAAATGCCAAGGATGTGAAGTCAGCACCTGAAGTCTGACAGAAGACGGGTTGTTTTTTTTTTCTTTTTCTGGCCGTCCTTCTCTGACTCTCCTCCCTGACCTTTACACTTTCCTTGACTCGGAAACTATGGAAGCGGTTGCATTGCAGTCGACTGCGAATGTGGTTATTGAGCCGCTCCACTGCGGGGGACGCGTGTTTGAATGAGGGGCGTGTCGGGAGGATACAATGGTCTCCAACAGGTGATTTGACATTTAAAAATCAAAGCGCATTTGGGGACTCCACTTTGTTTGATAAATGCTAGATGGTCTCTCGCGGAACAGAACTTCCACTTGTGGCCTTTCTGTGTTTACGTTTTAGGTCTAGAAAAAAAAAAGAAAATCATTATTATTAAGATATAGAATAGAATAGAAAAGCTTTATTCATCCCCAGAGGGGAAACACACTTTTACAACAGCGCAGTTTAAAAAAATAAAGTGCAAGGAAAAAAATAAAAATAAAAGAGATAATACAAAATAAAATAAAAAAGATCTTAAAAATATACAATTATTTACAAAATTAGAAATTTAACACTATTAACAAAATAAAATAGAATAAAATAAAATAAAAATAAAAACAAAAAAAGTAAAAAATAAAATAAAACACACGAGAGGAAAAACACACTACGGATTAGCATCAGGATATTTAAAGTATAGAGTTAAATATCCTGACACCAGTTGGGATGAAGGACCTTCTATAACGCTCTGTCCTACACTGGGGGTACCTGAGCCTGCCACTGAAATACATTATAAACATAACTATACAGACAAACAATCAATACAATTTAAATAATTAAATTGTCAAATATTTATAACATTTCTCACAGTGCAAATTGATGCAACTCGATACAGTTTTATTGATGTATTATTCCTTTCACCTTTAAATAATGATTATTTTTCCCTATTTGTATTGATTGTTCAAACTGCCACAGTGTAGTCGGCTGTGATTCGAGGTGCCGGTGAGAGTACGACCCATTAGCAACAAGCTGTCACTCGCACATGGGCTTTCTGTCTGGTTGGATTAGTCACAGAGTGCGTGTGGTTCCAAAATGAACTTAAGTTAATTCAAAGAACACCAACAACTAGATAACCTGCAAGGGGTTGATTCTGTAAGATTATAGCAGACAACACATCAAATACTATGTCAAACGAACCGATTGATGTTCTCTTAATATCAAGAAAACATTCTTGTGTTGGGAATGGTGTGAGGAAGAATGATAAAAATGTCGACCTCTCAAAGCAGTGAAGCGTTGTAGCATTCTGATGAATATAAATTGTGTGTCGGCCTCTTGTGTCTCCATGTAGTCACGGGAGGCACTAGGATGCCCTCTGGCGACCCTAAAAATGTGACTCAGAGTTCAAGCTTGTCGAGTTAATTGATGACCTTTTTCCATTGTTAATGGCCTGACCTTTAAATTTGAAGGCGTTAGAATAGATTGTGTTAAAAAATAGACGTTTTTTAAAATAGTCGTCACACTTGTTGAAGGGATAGTTCAACCAAAACTTCACTCATTTTCTACTCGCCCTCATGTCGACTGAGCGTATTTTCAGAGTAATCTGTTCATTTTAGAGTTAGAGACGAAAAGGTTTGTTCATTTTAATGTAGCGACTGAAGCTCAATGGTCTATGTCTTCATCTTTGTCCAAAAAGACACTTAAAAACATACTGTTACCTCCATACTGCTCGTCTGTAACTTCTTGCATTAAAGTCTCGACATGAAGCAAAGTCCAGAAAAAAGGAGAAAATGAGTGAAATTTGAAGCATCTAGATAATCCTAATGTAATACTAAGGTAAACATTTTGTGTTGAAACACGTGACATTGAGTGACCAGGTAATGTCCAGCATCTTCCAAAGCTGTCTCGGTGACATTTCTATCTTCCTGCGTTTGTTTTGATCTCAAAGATCTGTAAAGGTTTAAAAAGGTTGAATCGATAATGAAAAGGTCACAACAGCGTCTGAAGATGTGTCGGACGTAAGAAACCACTTATCCTCCGGTTCAGGCCGAAGTCCAGGTCACCAAGAATGTATGTGCACTTGACCTAAGCAGGGGTCCCAAGCAACCTTTTTTCTGCGCCGCGGACCAGTTTTATGTCGCCATTTTAGTCACAGACCGACATTTAGATAACTGTGAAAATTAACCTATAAAGTTTGTGTTTCAATAACTTTTCACTAGTTTTATTTCTTGAGTAAACTTGACTGAAACAATCGTCTTTCTTAGAACAAAACAGTAATAATCCATAAAGCAGAAATTATAATAACTAATATGACACAAGGGTCAGACTGTTAGAGGACGGAATATTAAACATGAATTGTATTGTTAATGTATATGTAGAAGGAAAAGTGTTGGACCTAGAATGTTGAAATGAAGGAAAGGAAGAAGCCAAAGAGATTCATGATAAATTACTTATAGAAATATGAAGGTGGAGAAATGTCTAGTGTAGAAAAATACCTTTTAAATCTTCAGTATGGATTAGGGCTGATTGTGGTTATTTTCCTCAATATTGCGATTTAATATTCAATTTTTATTTTTCAATTGGCTCTTTTCATGTAGAAAAAAATCATATTACAATACAATAAACAAGATCATCATGTGAGATAAAGATAAGGGCAAAGTCTAAATTAAAATGAAATGGAGACGATTACATTTCATAGCAATCAACATAAGAAGCTTTTTTAATTGCAGACATAATATTAAACTTGCAGCTTCATAAACATGCAGAGTTTGTTTCTGATCCCTAAATGTTTTTCGGCTTCAATGAAGTCGAGGCTCTGGTAGAAGCCGACATTATTCCAAGTAACTGTTGTTTCGCTCCTTTTTAGCGCTAAACCTCCGACAGTGTCGGCTCCCGACGACGACGACACCGTTGTGCAACAGGTTTAAGCGCCGTGTTCACTTTCTCAAGTGAGAACGTGTCGGGCCGTTATCAAATCAAACCCTTTGAGATTAAAAAATGCATTTCCTTTTTTTTTTAATGCGAGGATAAAATCTCAAATGCAACATATCGTTCAGCCATAGTATGGATGGCTGTTTGTGAGGAACTGGATAACATCAAAGATGAATAATGTGATTTATCTTTATATTTATTACCAAAAAGACATCTCGTGGTCTGTAGCGGTTCTGGACAGCTGTTCTGATCCAAATAAAATCTTTCAGCGCCTCAATGGGCGGATCTGTGACAATAAATTTGATTTATTGACTTATAAAGAAAACTAACTAGTAAAGTGCAGGTCTAATCAAAACTGGAATATCACAAACATTGCTTCTGGGGACGTATAAACTTATTCACACAAGTGGCCAAAATCTTTAAGTAGTCAAGGGTACAATGAAATTCATACTAAACGGGAATTCTGGTTGCCTTTAGTATTTTCATTCTGAAAGTCATCTTATTTACCCTGTGTTTGTTTCATTAACCAAAACAAATCCCATAAAATTCATTTCTTTCAAGAGTAAAAGTACTCGTGTAAGAATTCGCCATAATTTCCATTTCTTATCTTATGAATTTATACTCAGAATTTCCTATTGGGTCTTTCAGAAAATAAATATGTAGTGATGAGTGTTGTTAAAATGAAACCTAGAATGTTGTGCTAGATGTTTCATGACTGTCTCTCCAAATGTTATGTTTTACTGCTTAAATTTAGGGATGTTTTTGTGTTGAAATGTTTGTCAAAGATGTTTCAGTAGAATAACCTACATGTCCAACTTGCAAAAGGTTTTTATCCGAACACCGTTCGCTGGCGTCTTTGTAACCTCAGCTTCAGTCTGACTGGTCAATTCCTGAGGCTGATATAAACAACAGGAAGAAACAAAGCACTGGCAGAGACAGTTACTTTTATAATTGTGTTTATTTATGTGCCGAGATAAAGGAGGGAGGATGAGCTCAGTCCATCACTGTCACGCTGCAGCCACAACTCTGTTTACCGCATCAAATGCTGTGTGCTGTCACAGTTTGTTTACGACTTGCAATTACTCGTCAGAAATGTGTTTCTACCCTTTCGTGGATTTTAAGCCGAGATTCTGGTAACACGCTATATATCGAATATATTGCCATTCTGTAGGAACGACGGTGTATTTCTAGTAACTTAGTATAGTAAGTCGTAGCTGCCTTCAATTTGTTTTGAAATCAAAATGTATGTCCAAACATCCATTTTAAAGGCTGCTTGAGTTTGAGCTGTATCATCTCGTCCTCAGTCATCGCAGGATTTCATTGTTCGTTTAGCTAAGAAACTTCTTAAGACGTTTTTATTTGTTCAGGCTTTTCCTTGATTTTCTGGAACTCCTGTTGTGTTCTCAGTTTTATCTTGACCTTTAAAGTATATACTTTATTGAATATTGTTTTGATTGTTTAAGCGCCTTGTGACCCTGGTCTGGAAAAGCGCTATACAAATAAAAATTACTTACTTTCTTACTTAGTACATAAGGAAACTTAGGAAACAACAACATTGAACTACTTTATTTCACAAACCGTTTATTGAAATATAAAAAAAAGTACAAATAGTGCTGTCGAATATATCGAAACAGTGTTGTGGAGAAAGCCCTAGTATACATTCGCGATAAAGTAAGAACACAAATATATATTGAGTTTCTGTTAATTTCATTGTAGCATCAACACACAATGAAGAATACAACGAAGGATCCACAGTATATTAGTAGTTTACAAGAGAAGAAATAAAAGCATTTTCAGTATTCTGGATAAACGACTGAAGAATCCTTCAGGTTATGTATTGAGCTGTGAGTGTCTTGAGAGGTCGGACCTGGTGTCACTTTGAAGGTGTTTTCTCCTGCTGGTTCTGTCTGAGCAGATCACCGACGGACCCTCCAGTGCCAGCAGTTACATCCCGTAGTAACACCCTCTTCATCCGAGCTGCACCCACACACGGAATCATCTCCCGCACCGGGTCGAGCGTCCTTCACATCCACTGAAACTTACTTTACATTTGAGTCAAATTTCAAACCGGGCCGGGGTCCTCGGGTCGAGTGGATAAACTGCTGCTATTACCCGCTGAGAGTCATCCAGGTTCTTATTTTGGGAAGCTCTCCTGACCGCTGCCTTTTCTCTCGGTGCTTCGAGGTAAACGGATCGCTGGCTCGTTCCGATCCAGAGCTTCTTACTTCCACATGTTTTCCTTGCCATGCTTGAATCCCAGAGGAGCCGCACACACACAGACACACACACACACACACACACACACACACACACACACACACACACACACACACACACACACACACACACACACACACACACACACACACACACACACACACACACACACAGTCGCTCTCTGATATCGTCCTCTAGGAGGCTTCGGGATGCGGCGTTTCCGACCGAGCGAGTTCAAATGTAATGAGTTACCAACGGATTAATGGAAAGATAATTGAAGATTGTTTGTCTGTGACGTGAGACGTTTGTGTATTTTTCTCCGTCCACATGTAGGCTATGATGATATCTGGTGTCTGCCGAGTGTAAATCCAATCGGCTGTGACACTGACGGCTCCATCTCCTTTTGCAAACACATAAACCGGGGGCCGGGGGGAACAAAGTAATTAGAGGCCACTTTTTCCTCCCTCGTCCTCAATTTGCTTCACAACAAAGGGATCTTTTGTCTCTTTAATCCCTGTGATTCCTGCGCCAGATGAATTGTGTTTTTAATTGGAATTGAAACGTCCGACTGTCTAATGAGAATCCACGTATATTCGGTCGCGTGGGCTCCTTTTTTTTTATTTTTTTAGCCGCCCTGACCGGTCAAAACCAATTAGCGTGAAGATAATTGGCTCTACCAGCAGATGGACAGTTTCGGAAGATTACAGACTTTGTATTCCATCTTGTCGCGACGTTGTTAATCACTGATACACCGCGTGAAGGTGCAAGAGTGAGGAACTGATCGGTTTGATCTTTGCCTCCCCCTGGTGTCTGGATGAATGTGCAACTACTAGAGTATCACGGTTCTTTTCTGTTTCCTGTCTGACTTATGGAAAAAAAAGAGGCTCATGTCGAAGGGTTTGGTTACATTAAAGTTTTGTATTCGAGCATTTGATTATAAGAAAAAGCGAGTTTTGATATGTTTAACATGTTTAAAATGTACTTTTGTGTTTTACTTTTGCTTTATCCTGAAGAGGAACTTACTGTTGGCTATTTCATGCAAGTCGATAATAATAATAATTAAAAAAATAATATTTTATAAACCCCCTTTCTGACTAACAAGAGTCTCAAAAGAATTTACAGAAGAACAAAGTTAAAAACAAACACGACACAATACAATAAAATTACAGCAGAAATGTTACTGTGATAGAAACGAGCAAGATTCCCTGAGGTAATCAAAAGAGCACAAAAGATAAATGCAACACAATTTCAAAAGTAATATTAACAACCGAATGAACAACATCACATAAAAATTGGGTTTTTATCTCCAGAAGCAGGGATTTAACATGGTAGGATGTTTAGGGGTACTCAAAAAGGACACACAGTTTCTGGATGTGGGTTTTATGTTTTCTGAAACTATTCTGAGGAGGGTTCAGTTTACAAGGGTAAGTGTAGAGTGTTTAAAACTTTAAAGGAGATGTGTGTCTTCTGCATGAAATTGAAATGAAACTTTATGACGAGTTGAAATCTGAATATAGATTGGACTTAAATCGGACCCTTGAGGTTCACCACCACGGAGAACATTTGATATAAAAACCTGAGATCTACATAAAAGAATTAAAAGACTAGATACAATGACCACATCTAAAACCTGAAATGTTCAAATACATTATACATATACATACAGACATGAACTTACAAAAATTAGAGGAGCCATTATTTCTAAAACTATAACTAAGAACTGAGGACTCCAAGTGAGAGTCATCAATACCTCCTGATCCTCATACAAGGCATGACCTTTTGTGAATGAATCCTGACTTATTGGGTCACAGGTAACAGATGTTGGAACACTCCTGTGTTACCTGTCAATGTGGCGACACAAAACTTCTCAGCTCCCAATTCAGGCTCCAGTACACATTGCAACATCAAATCATTCCGTCCCCTGATAACCATCTCACACTTGTCCACGTCCTTTCACCGCCATTATCCAAAAAAATTCACGCCGTTCCCGTCACCTGCTTCCTCGCCAAATTGCTGGTTTCCGCTCCTTCATTACGGATGAGGTGAAGACGATGAGTCACGTCCACATTTGTTCAACAGCAGCCCTGTGTTTTCTCGTGGGCTCTCACCGTTACTTTCCTCAACTACTCCAGAGCCGTCTTAAAGACCGACGGCTAATGTGGAATCCATGGAGGTGTTCCTCCTGGTTTCCTCAGTTTCAAATCATTATTCATTATTTATCTCTTATGTTGAATTCCTCTCCTCCAGGCGGTTTTGTCTGGAGAGTGTTGTCGGCGTTAACTGCTTGCATCTTTTTGTGACTTGGAAAAAAACCCTCAGTCTGAATGGAAAAGACTTTCTAACGGCGACCTTGTAAACCTGTTGCTATACCAACCGCTGGAACTCACACGGAGCTTCTCTTTTGTGTCGTCGCCCTCGTGCGTACGTGTGTTCTGTGAGGAGCTGGAAAACAGGAAGTGGCTTGTTTTCGTGTCTCCTAACACGATTGTGTCGGCGAGCGCAGTGTGCCGCAGACAGACGGATCTCATTTTGCCGGCCGGCAAGAGTCTGGACACGAAAACCGGCTCGAGCTTCACATTTTCTCCTCCGATGCAGAAGCATGTCGACATTTCTCTTAAGATCTGGCGGTTAATTACATTCTCCTTGTTAATGGGTTTTCTTTAGTTGTTTTTTTTTGGTTAACACTGAAAGTCATGTTTCCTCGAACTTAAGACTCACAGAGAGGAACCTTCATGACTCTGGTATTAACCATTTAATGACTACAATCATACACTTAATGGCTGGAGAAAGTCTTCTTTTTTTTTTACCTTTTACCATTTTTCAGATATTGTTATTCAAGATAACTGGCTGTGTAAGGATTTAAATGTTTAACTTTACAACATGACAAAACATGAATAATCAAACTGAGATAATTTATTTGTAACTATTTAATACATAAACAATAAATATATATATATATATATATATATATATATATATATATATCATTCTGTTTTTCTGTCAGTTGGCAAATAAAAATAATAATAATTTTAGTGTTTCAGACAGAAGGTCATTGTCATTTTAAACGTTAAAAATGACACAATACTAAAAATGAAAGTAAAACACAGAAAAGAGAAAAAAGGAAGTAAATGCATTAAGAGTTAAAAGGAGAAATCACACAAAAGCCAGTCTAAAATGGTGCCTTTTTAGAAGAATGCACACAATCTCCTCGGATAGAAAGGTCCAAAGATGGAGAAGGCTCGATCGCCTTTTGATGTTAGCCTGGACTTTTTGAACAGCCAGCAATGAGTCTGAGGGTCTAAGACTGAGCCCGAAACCCAGACCAGCTTTAAAAAGTAATCTAAACATTGATTTTTCATTATTATTTATTTACTAAATCCATTCTAAGCAGCTGTGGTTGGACAGGAAACACTGTTCAACCTGAAAACTAAACTAAAATCACTCTTAAGACTCTTTTCTCGCCTCCACTCACTCCCTCTCAGTGAATGCAGCGCGGCAGCCGCGTACGTTTCACGGAATTACCATCTTTACACAAGTTATGCGATATAGAAAAGCTATTTTTCATTTTCTGGGAGCTTCAGTTCTCCACTTTAAAATAAATCTTGCGAGGATAAAACTTGGAGGATTTACACTTATTTGAATCGACAAATCCTGCCGGTGGTGAGAGATAAAGGGGATACCCGACTGATTCGCAGGCTGTTTGGAGACGTATGCTGTGTTTGTTCATCCTTCAAGTCTGGGCGCTGTCGCCTCTGAAACTGAATCTTTGGACACTTACCTGATGCAAAAGCAGCAAAGATAAGAATCAATGTGACGGCTTTTCTCTCCAGTCAGACTGAGATTCCTTGTTGATGGAGTTTACGACAATGACAAAGTCATTTAATGGTTGGATTAGAAACATCTAAATACCTCCATAGTGCTCGTCTATAACGTCCCTCTTGTATTGAAGCCTCGAGAAGAATAGGAGTCCCAGTGTTTGAAAATGTGGGAAAAGCACAAATAAAAAAAGTCTTATGATGTTCCTTGAAGGAGTCAGTAGATCCATTAAACACAGAGGGAGATCGTTCCAAAGCTTAGGACCAACAGTGGAAGGATTTCTCTCCACTGGTCCTGAAGCGTGTTCAGGAACCATCAGTAGATTCTGATCCACAGACCTCAGAGCCCGAGCTGGGGTGTAAGTCTGGATCAGATCAGTGATGTAAGGAGGAGTCTGACCATGAATAGATCTGAAAGTAAGAACCAGAATTTTAAAGTTGATCCTGAAAGAAATTGGCAGCAAGTTAAGAGTTTTAAGGATCTAGGAAATGTGAGTTCTTCTACCAGAGCAGGTCAGAATTCTCGCTGCAGAGTTTTGTATGAACTGCAGGTAAAAAAGCTCCTTCTTGTTTAGACTTTGTCCAAAAGTAACTATATTCTGGGAGGAGGTACTCTCACAAATTATTAAAATACTTGGCTACACATTTCCATGTACCTTTAACAATATACAGTATATCTTTGTCATTTCTTATATAATACTGACTCGAAAGAACACATATACCTTGTTAAAATTGTATTTGTAGCTTGTAAGAAAACCATCACTAAGAACTGGTACAAGGTGGAAACCACATTGAAAAAATATTTTTTCTGGAATAGAATTACTGACCCACAAAATAAAAACTGAGGACGAAAAATGATTTTAGAAATGGGGAAAAGTATTTAGATTTTTACGAAAAAAAAGAAGACTTAATGAGTATTCTGTGTTAAATATCTTTTTGTAGGAAAGATCAATGCAACCCATTCTACTCTTTGTGTATTTGTGTTATTCTTACTTCTATTCACGTTGATTTGTTTTTTATAATTTATGATTCTTTGTGACTGTTGTTGTTTGATTATGAAAATTAAGAACAGTTAGGTTGGACTGATAATAATAATCTCTTGAGGAGCAACCAAAGCTTGAGTATTCAAGTGATCTCTGAACATCGGTGGAACCAGACCTGGAGTGTTGGACCAGTTCGATACATCGTTGATCAGAGATGAAACGAGCAAAGGGGTCGAGGTAAAGCGCCGACATAATGATTTGATGGCTCCATAAAGCTTTGGCCTCCAATCCACCCTCACAGGAATGTGATGGAACAAAAACTCTGATCACATGACCGGTCGCTCAAGGCCGCCGGTCTCCGAACGCGAGCCAGCGCCGAGAGACCCTTCGACGCGGAGCCGCCATCGCTCTTCCCGGGGAAAAATAAAAAGCGTCCTTCATCTGAATTATTAGATCGGCTTCTCCGAACAAAGACCTGGATAATTAATCATCTGCTTTTTTGTTGCGCGGGTCCTGCAGCCCGACGCACTCTCGCAGCGATAGACAAAGTCACTCGCAAAATTACTCACATCTTTCCATTAATCATTTCACGTGAGACGGAGCCACGTTTTGGCCTTTTGTGACTGTTTTGACAGAAAGTAGACGGCAATTAGAAGTCATATAATGAACGGTGACTTTGAAGAGTTGGACAGAGAACGTCGATGAAGTTGGCGTGTATGTGGATAATACACTGGGAACCTAAGTACATTTAAAAACTAGAGGTTTCGATATCAATCTCGCAACGAGTTCCCAGACCAAAGAATATTTACCTAACCGTCCATCACCAGAAGTATGACTGGGATACTGTCATTTCGCTCTTGGACGTTTGATCGACAGAGGGAAGTCGTCTTTGGATCATCTAGACCTCGAGAATCGTTCTTCGACCACTGTCTGATGTGTCAACCATTCAAAAAGGGAAGGCAAAAGCTCTACTCTGAATCTCTGATGAGTCACTCCAAACACTTCGCCGTCTCCTGTTGACAGAGTCTGTTCGTGTGTTGATATTCTCTCTGGAGTCCAGACCTCTTTTTTTTTGTACCCCTTTCACCGGTCCATCCATTATCAACCTCGAATTGCCTTGCTTTTTTTCTCGTGCAAGGGCTCATCCAGTTCCCTTTTCCGTTATCATAGTTTTTGTTCTGTACTTACTTCATTATCGCCGCTAATTCATGTGTATTGGCTTGATTCTAGCGATACTACAGGGGCAGCAATACGATATATTGTGATACTGTAGGAACAAGGTTATATTTGTAGTATTGCCGAGTACTTGACTCTGGTGTTGCAGTATTTACGGACCACATGATTCTTGACAATGTCGTAACTGCTTTTATTTGTTTTGAAACCAAATTATGTACAAACATCAGCTTTAAAAGCTACTGGAATCGACTGTATCCTCTCATCCCCAGTCAATATAAATTGTAAATAGAAAAATGTATGTATGCACAATCAATTCAAATATAAACAAACTATAACATAGTTTGTTTATGTTTTACATTGACTGGGATTGAGAGGATACAGTCGATTCCATTTATCAAAATATAACTTCAAAGCAAAGAATTATATGGTATAGTATTTTTTTTATATATATATTTCAGTGAATCCATTTTTTTCACTCCTACTCATTTATAAAGGTGTGTATTGACAAGAATATGGTGATACAATATCACAATATGCTGTAGAACAACTTATATCAGCAACTTAGGAACGTCTAGAAGGATCTTCAATATATTTTTCATTTCACAAGAAGAAGAAATACAAGCATTTTGCAGGATTTCTTTGGACAAACAATTTAAAAAACATATTTATTTATTAAAATGACTGTGTTTATTCGCATGTAAACGGATGCAGTGATGTTTATTCATCATTTTGGTATCATGAATACAAACATGGCGATATTTTATTGCATCAATATTTTCTTAACGTGCTGCTAATTTCCCGATGCCTGAACGAGTCTTGATCAGTCTTTACATTATTCACAAGTGCACAGACCTGACCCATCACCGGAGGGAATCGTCTGCTTATAATACTCTCTCATATTCCATCCGTAGTTATGAATTCATCACAGACGTCAACAACAATATCACTCAGACTTCTGGGATGTCGCTTTGTACTTTTTATTTATAAGTTCTAGACGATGTCGTCGTGTCAGCGTCTTCTTTTTTTACCTGGAGCTGTAAAGACGAAGCCATTGATCTGCCCTTCGTAAGGTCAAGTGTGACGATGTGTCGCGTTCGGTTCTGTGAGTTACAAACGAGTGAACATGAATTTTTAATCGCCTGACATCGACAACTCCTCGACGAGTTTGTTCATCATTCTAACAAATCTGAAACAGGATCTCAACCGAGTGGGAGGAGATGGTTGCTATGATGAAGATATGATGGCTTGAATCCTAACTATTAAAGGGAAATATTGTGTTGATTTAAGTGTGTCTTAAATAGATATTGGACTCTTTTGTACTCATCAGTATGTGTCTGTTTGTACAAAACTCTATTTTCATTTAAATATTTATGAAATCAAAAATGATCTTAAGCCCCGCCCACTGAAAACGCTTAAATTTTAAAGCTAAAATCTTCTTTACTATAACCACGCCCACTTTTCTGGTATTGGTCAAACATCAAGGCTCGTCTTGCAGTGTCATCAATCCAGGAAATGTCCACCTCCAAGGGACTTGTTCTATAAACAAAGCGGGTGTGATTACAGCTGGCTGCAGGAAATGCGAAGGCTATTATTATGTCATAATTGGCTTTGCACCCATAACCACTTGTTCGCCGAGATTTCAGGCGGGTGATACCTTTATGAAGTAATAAGTTCAAAACATGGACATGATGAGGGACTTACTGCATCTTGGAGAGAAAGTAATTTGAAACATGTGAGTGAGTCAGGAGAGTTTTCACGTTTTTTGCCCTTCAACAAAAAATAAACTGTCCAGTACTTTACTTAAAATGGTCATTTAAAAAAGCTAAAGTAACACTAGGAGGCGCATGTCTGAAAAGCAGCTTTTAACACATCGACAATTCACCTGTAACCTAAGCGGAAAAAAAAAAGATTTCCTTCCAAAAAGCTGAAGATATGAATGAGTTTCTTGGAAGGAGTGACTAGATACGCAAGAGACAATATTAAGTCACCTAATATTTGTTGATCTAACTGCGGCGCCACGCGTCTAATCTCTTCATACATATTTAATTAACAGTGTTTCATCCATTTTCAGCAGATTGTGTGATTTAAATTCAGAGAGAGAGACTCACTGGAGGGAGAGAATCTTCTCACGTTTTAATATTCAGCCAGCGGAGATTTGCCAGGAGCAGAGTTGCCCGAGTCATGTCGGGTTATCGATCTGGAGGCAATTTTACTCCTGCAGACACCAGACGCTGCCTCCAATCCCATCTACCCACACATCTTTAATCTGCCGGACAGCCGGGGAGAGACGGTGCTTTTTCATTTGTGTTTACAACATTGGCCGGCGGAGAGACGTTTCATTCATTCTCTTGTAAGTTTGTCCCGCCGGGTTTTTGCGGTGAAGGATGCCAGTGCGCCCCTGTTGCTAATAGAATCTCATTTACCACAATTAAAGAGCAACACGGAGGAACGCCACCTGCCTGATGTGTTTTCAGTCGCACGCCGGCCTGTAGTCTGTCGCTGAGCGTGTGGATAAAACACGGAAAAATGATTTATTCTCGAGCACAATCCTGTTTCAAACCAGGAGACATAATTCAGTCAGAATCTCATTGTTGGAAGATTAGACGTTCAGCAACTGTGGTCGTTCATCACAGCAGTTTTTAATCTTCACGTCTTTCACTCTCCTTCTTGGTCAAATTAATTAGCTTGATAGGCCGTTAGTCTCTGTTTTCCTCCGTGATGAGTTTACTTAATGGATAATAAATAACATCATCTTAGCAGCGGCGCGTTGATGGAAATTAAAGTCTCATAATGAACATGCTTTCTTCTCTGTCGTCCTCCAGAGTCTTGGAGTGCAGCTGCTGTTGATCCTTTAATATAAAAAAAAAGAATTTAATGTAATTAAGTTTAATTTAATGTAATTCAATTTGATTTATTGTATTTCATTTAATTCATCTAGTTCAGTTCTATTCAGCGGTGTTACTTTCATTTAAAGGTAAGGTAAGGTAGAACTTTATTGATCCCTCAGGAGGTCTCCTTCTGGAAATTGTTTTTATCCAATAGACACAGCAAATACAGCAATTTTTCATAAAAAATAAATCAAAATAAAATAAGAACAAAAGAGAAATAAAGAGAAAGAACAAGATGATACAATCTAAGTATCATCGTATTAAGTAAGTAATCTTATTCTTAGTAAGTATAATATGATAAAGTTCTTTATCATAACAAAGTTATCTCATTCAGTAGATACAGTCTTAAGTAAGACTATATTCGGGAGAAAAGAAAAACGGATCCCAGCGAATCCACAATGCGTGAAAGTGATGAGTAAAAAACGTATTTAAAAAAAAAAGCAGAAACCTCGATGGTCTGCTGTCAAAAGCCTCCTGCTGTGACCGGCTGGGAGGGAGGCAAGTATAGAGTAGCGTGGCAGAGAGGCCAGGGAGGCTCATGGAGCCTGGATCTGTTGAAAAACTGGATCCATTTACATCATATTTAGATACTAGTAATGAATAATGTAAAAAAGTAGGAAATGTGTTAATTATCGCAGGATCTTTGACCTCATGAACGACTTATGAGCCCCAGAGGCTGAACAGCTTAGTCAATTGTTTGCTAGAAATCAAACAATGGTTGAGTGAAAACACTCTGCAGCTAAATATGGACAAAACTGAAACTCTGATGATTGCTCCTGATGATAAGGTTCCAGGGTTGAGTCAATACTTGGGTGACTTAAGTCAGTCTGTCAAACTGAGCCTGAGAAACCTGGGTGTTGTATTTGATAAAGACATGTCTCTTGTTCAACACTGCAGAAAACTGACCAGAAACTGTTTCCTTCAACTGAGAAAAATCTCTAAACTTAGGAAAATGTTGTCACAGCATGATTTGTAGATTGTAATCCATGCTTTTTGTGTCTTCTCGCCTGGACTATTGTAACAGTTTGTTTTCCCGTCTAAACAAGAAGGATCTGTCTCGCCTGCAGTTAATACAAAACTCTGCAGCGAGAATTCTGACCCGCTCTAGTAAAAGAACTCACATTTCTCCGATCCTTAAAACTCTTCACTGGCTTCCAGTTTCTTTCAGGATCAACTTTAAAATTCTGGTTCTTACTTTCAGATCTATTCATGGTCAGACTCCTCCTTATGTATTTTCATTGAAATATTTACGTAATCAAAAATGATCTTAAGCCCCGCCCACTGAAAACGCTTGGTTTTTCTGGAGCTAAAATCTTGTTTACTATAACCACGCCCACTTTGCTGGGATTGGTCAAACATCAAGGCTTGTCTTGCAGTGTCATCAATCCAGGAAATTTCCACCTCCAAGGGACTTGTTCTATAAACAAAGCGGATGTCATTACAGCTGGCTGCAGGAGAAGCAAAGACCATTATTATGTGGTAGTTGGCTTTGCACCGATAACCACTTGTTCGCTGAGATTTCAGGCGGGTGATACATTTATGAAGTAATAAGTTCAAAACATGGACATGATGAGGGACTTACTGCATCTTGGAGAGAAAGTCATTTGAAACATGTGAGTGAGTCAGGAGAGTTTTCACGTTTTTTGCCCTTCAACAAAAAAAACAACAACTGTCCAGTACTTTACTTAAAATAGTCATTTAAAAAAGCTAAAGTAACACTAGGGGGCGCATGTCTGAAAAGCAGCTTTTAACACATCGACAATTCCAGGGTTGAGTAAGTACTTGGGTGACTTAGGTCAGTCTGTCAAATTGAGCCTGAGAAACCTGGGTGTTGTATTTGACAAAGACATGTCTCTTGTTCAACACTGTAGAAAACTGACCCGAAACTGTTTCCTTCAACTGAGAAAAATCTCTAAATTTAGGAAAATGTTGTCACAACATGATTTGTAGATTGTAATCCTTGCTTTTTGTGTCTTCTCGCCTGGACTATTGTAACAGTTTGTTTTCCCGTCTAAACAAGAAGGATCTGTCTCCCCTGCAGTTGATTCTGAACTCTGCAGCGAGAATTCTGACCCGCTCTAGTAGAAGAATGGTCAGGCTCCTCCTTACATCACTGATCTGATCCAGCCTTACACCCAAGCTCGGGCTCTGAGGTCTGTGGATCAGATTCTACTGATGGTTCCACGCACACGGTTCAGGACCAGAGGAGAGAAATCCTTCCAGGCTGTTGCTCCTAAGCTTTGGAACGATCTTCCTCTCTTTGCGCTTGATGGATCTACTGACTCCTTTAAGAAACATCTTAAGACATTTTTATTTGTTCAGGCTTTTCCTTGATTTTCTGGAACTCCTGTGTTGTTCTCAGTGTTATCTTGACCTTTAAAGTATATACTTTATTGAGTATTGTTTTGATTGTTTAAGCGCTTTGTGACCCTGGAGTGGAAAAGCGCTCTATAAATACAAATTACTTACTTACTTACTTACTTATGTTGAAGGACTTTAAAGAGAGCCTTTGATGAAGACAAAAAAGACATGATAAAGATCGAATGACTAAAGACTTTGGCCCCTCGTGTGATTGAGTTTGGCTCCCCTGATGTTGGGTCAGCTGGTGAAATGATGTGATGACATCTAGATCAGCATTGGTTACAGTGACAGTGGTTATGAAGACACAGGGTTTGCTCACTAACAAGCTAATCTATCAAGATTTCCATTTGTTTTCCTTTCCACACTGTTGCTCCACAGGCGAAAAAAAAAATCAGCTTTAACAAGGTATTCGACAAGCTGCGTGCCACGAGATGTCACAAGCTTAAAGCGTGAAAATATTTTCTTGAATAAAACCTGTCAAACTTTGACTCATCCAACCCTCGGTATCTCTGATAAAAAAGCGCAGTACAGCAGCAGCATTGAGGGCATCGAGACGGACGCCTTTTAAATATTTTAAGCGTTCGAGTACTTGGTGGAAATATTAAACAAGACATGATCTAAATGTCAATATCCGAGGATATAATCCTGAGATTGAACTGGTCCGCGTTACATCAAAGGTTCTGGACCCCTGCAGTGCATCATCGCTAACAAAAGCTCTACGCTAATAGGGGATGCTATGCTAACACCTACAGAACCACTAAGATTAAAAAGAGATTATTTAACAGACTTGTTTTTATTGTGATGGCGTCTACATAGATAGATTAGTTTCCTTCTTATATTTGATATTATGCTGCTACAGTAGATGAATTCAGTTTCTATGTAAAACACTTTGTTACCTTGTTACTCTTAAAAGTGCTATATTAATAAAGATCAATAATTAATTGTAAGGATTAAGGCTTATAAAACGTATTAATTCAGTGTATGTCCTACTGTCCTCCCACGTAATCTTAGTTCACATCTATATTTATGTTAAAATCCACCATCAGATACTTTTATTATGGCAAGATGTCCGACTTAGCAGCAGTCAAGTATATCGTTTATACTTTTATTATCAAGTGGCCACAGGGGGGCGCACACACCTGGCAAGATTTTTGTGCGTCAGAAGGTTCCAATTTTTAAAACGCCGATTATGACAAAAATTTGCGTTACAAACGTCTCCATTGAGACGGTTCAAGGTCTGACACGTCATTTCGCGAACCTCCGTCGCCATGACGACGCGATGCCGCGACTTTCTTGACTAGCGGGATAAAGGAGTGTGTGTGCGCGCTGGTTGTGTGTGTATTAAATTGGTGTAACATGATTATTGCATCCACTGCACTCTCCGCACAAACAGACGGGCTAATTGGGTTGGTTGCTAGGAATGGTCGGACGGACCGGACTGTGTCGTATCGGGCCTCGAATCTCTGCCCACATGGAGCTGGACTTGATCTAATATGGCGGCGGGAAGAGAGGGGGGACATCTGCCTGGAAACAATCGCATTAGAAGCGTTCTGTGTGTGCTGGTCGCCCCGGGGCGAGTCACCAAAAGTTTCCTTATACATAACTGGAGAAAACTTAAAAACTTCTCGAAGCACAACAAGAGTCTTTTATTTTAAGAGAGCGAGAACCTTTGACTCGTGTTCCTCATGGTGGGTGGTAGCTTCTGGTTTCAAGTGTCTGTCTGGTCCCCATTTCCAGTAATTAGTCATCATCTTTTCCAGTTCAGGGTTACGTCCCGCAAGGGTTGTCTTTCATCATTGGTTCAGTTCCCAATTTTTTAATGGACAGATTTTATGATGTTTTAAAGCCACCAGGTTGACTTTGAGATTCTCACTGCTTTTTTTTGCAGATGATGTGGTTCTGTTGGCTGCCTCAGGTCGGGGGCTTCTGTACTCCAGATGAGGTTGGAGGGAAGTCAAGTATCTCGGGGTCTTGTTCTAGGGATCGGTGAAGCCCAAAGTAGGCCTTGTGGGGTTTTTTTTGGCTGTGGATAATTTAAAATTTTGTAAAAGTGTGTCTTACTCCCACTTGCTTACGTCAAACAAAGATGTCTGCACCCCTTTCTAAAAGTCTGTAATTCAGAACAAAGTGGAGCAAGTGACTGCACTCTGCAGTTTTCTCTAAAGCCCATTGCAACAAAAGGCAGTAGCACAACAAACGTATTCCGGCATCCAGCCGAGTGGGAGAAAAGTGGAACAGAGCCACTTGAGCCGACAAATTACCTCTTAAAAGCAGCTTACAATGGCGGAATCTTTCACTCAAGGCACGATGTATGACACGCAGCAAAAATTATATGTTACACATATACACAGTGGAGAAGACTGGGTTTATCCAACTGGATCGGCAAGATGGATGCGAGGTATAAGAAGAATATATACATATATATTCTTATAATCAGTTTCTTTGCCCTTGTTTGACAACATTACTTGTTGAGCAAATGGATTTTCAATCTTAAATCATTCTTACAACGACTTGGCTCTGTGTCGTATTTGCTTCAAAACAACATATTATTTTTTTATTTAAAAGTTATTATACAGTAAGCAAGACGAGTTTATCATTTTTTTTAATCAATGCTTTACAAAAGTACATGATACATCATTACAAATCACAACAATAATAAAACGCAATGGAAGGTTTGGCATTGTTTGAAGCTAGAAATACTTAATTATGTCATTCTTTTTCCGATGGTTAATTCCTTGTTCATTTCATAGTTCAGCTTTCATCATGAATGTAACTACAAATTGTATTTTGTTAAAGAAAATAATGGCTGATACTTTAAAACCAGAGGGAAAATCTGGGGTTTTTGATGAAAATAAAAACACAGTTTTCTTAAAATATATGAAGAACAAATGGTGAATTTTTTTTTGGGGGGGGGGGGTTATAGAAATGTTGGTATGATTTTTTTAGGCCATTAGGCACAGCCTAAGACGAAAGGCAATTTCTGGATTCAATGGTTGTGACAGGACAGTGGTTACAAATGGCCAAAATGACTTGTTCTGATTGTGTCAACTTGAGGCTTCAGGATAGACCCGGAACATGTTGGAGATACTTTATCTCTTACTAAAGAAGTTTCTGGCGAATAGATTGTTTTTGTTTTTTTCCGGCAATCCAACATCTGTAGAAGATGGCGCCGTAAATGAATTGTGTTGCCAAACATAACGTGTTCCCGATGGTATCAGTGGAAGTGGAAGGTTATCGAACACTAACGTCTTTCAGAAAAATTCACGTTTACCCTTTGGCCTCCTCTTTCATGTTAATTCGCTTTCACTTCATCACATCAAACATTCTGACATTCAGTGAGACGCCCGCGGCGAAACGCGAGCGGCCGGCGCTGGAAATGAAAGAGTCGTCGTCCATCATCGCTACCTGCGTCTTTTTATGAGGTCGCCAGATAAATGGCTTTTTCTGCGCCGGACTCCCTCTCCGCTCCCGATATTGCTATCATTCCCTGATGAACTCGGCCTCCTCCTCGCCATCACCATCTGTCTCCTGGTCCTCGTCGCTCGTCTTGATGTCAATACGCTGTACGTTCCTGCAGCAGATGTGTAAGAAGAAACGACATATTTTGATTTCGGTGATTCATCAGGCGAGGTGTCGAAGCGTCTCTAGCGTACACCAACGTGCCACACTTTCCTCTTCCAGTCGACGGATGGATTTTAAAAGAAGCGAGCGCAGGTGGAAGCTCTTGTCACTTCGTCTAATCCTGCATGTTGAGGAAGATAATTCCTCTCAGAGAAGCTCCGGCTTCACTCCATCTTTGTTCTTTCACAAATGTATGAATATGAATGTTGAGTTTGTCCGGCAGTGTTATCTGCGGCGGCTGCTGCTGGAATGGACATTTTTCAAGGGATGTTTTTTTTTTTCAAGCTACAGAGAAAACGGTCAAAACATTCTAAATATATTCCTGCAGTTGTTGGCAGCAGGCGATAGAAACTTATCCCAGAGGTTCACAGACTCAGACCAGAGAAAGTTTCAACTCATTTTCACCAATGCTTGACGGAGTTCAGTTTTAACAGCAAACTGTGGCCCTGATTATTATGCATTTATTTATTCATTAGTTTACTTTTCAACTATCACTGTGTTATTGATTTTATTTTACACATTTTCTCCTAACACAATTGACCTTTTTTTTTTACTTTTAATCTAAAACTATTCCTAAAATCTATATTCCCTCACAATTTTTATTGAGAATTTGTACTGAAATTCCTTTTTTCAACACATTAATTTTTCATTAACAATCTTTAAAAATGATACAAATAATTGATTCCTTTTTTAAAATATTTTTTATGTATCTTTTATCTTTTTTCTTCCCTTATTCTTATTCTGCACTAGAACATAATGCACCGCGGACCGGTTTAATGTTTGATTTATGTTCACGGGCCGACCTTCAGATAGAAACGGCACAAATATAATTGCACGACTTGCAATAAACCGATGTTAAGTCCATAAAAATACATCAGCCCGTAACGCCGAATCAGCTTAAAGCCCTGGGCTGGATTCTCTGCGACAAGATAAGTCCATATAGAGTTTGTGTTTCAGTCTTTTTCACTCCTTTTTCTTTGAGCAAACTTCACCGAAATACTGTCTCGAAGTGTCAAAAGCCAGATATAGATTTATTTTTTTTAGAATCAAACACGCTTTAGACCGTTATAGTAAAGAATTTAAATGTAATAATATGTTCCCTGGTTTTGATGGTGTGAGTTTCAGGTCTTCTTTTACATTTGTGTCCCTTTCAAGAAGACCAGTTAGCCTAGGGGAGCTGGCTCAGCGGGATCTGTTCTCCCTGTCTTCCATACATGTCTAGATAGATCTGGGACCGTGAGGATCACAAGGATGTCGGGTCTTTGACAGCTTGAGAAAGTGATAAATCAATGGGCGAGAGTTGCCAGGTCTTCCTCCCTCGCCGTCTGGTTCCACGCTGAGCGTCTCACGTGACCGCAAATGAATGACACCTTTACCATATCTGCCTCCGATGGGTGGGCAACCCGGCGTCGGCCTTTTGTCGCGCCGCTCTAATCTGTTAGCGCCCACGGCGGCCTCGTCCTCCTCCTCCTCACCGGGCTTTTTGGACGTGGCTCGGGTTCATTAGCAGCACCGGAGGAGGCGACTTGGCCACACGGTCGTGAAATTAATTAACACCAAATTGAATCCGTCGATGCCTGAGTCTCTCCTGCTGACAGGGTGGTCAACCTGGAGGATCCTGACCTGAAAAAAACCCCCACAGTGTGTTTGAATTCAGATCCCATGTTCGAGGGAAAGTCCGACTCTTCTATTCCAGGCACAGCTTCACTAACGGCTTCTGTCTCTTCTTTGAGGAAATGCATTAAAATAAACGATCACCTGAGGGCATAGATCTCCCTCCAGAGATAAATCTGCTTGATTTATTAAACGTCGGCTCTGCTGCCAGAGCTGAACCCCCCAATTATTGATATCGACGTCAGCCCGTGTCCAAATACACAAGCGGCCGACCTTTATTCCGAATGAGCCCGAAACCAAAATCTATGTGCAGGTTTCAAACGCTCGAAACAGAAAGTTTATGAATTTCGTTTATGAATGACTTGACCTTAGAGTCGATTCTGAGATGAAATACATAAAATAAGCTTCATAAGAAAAAGAAGGAGCTGTTTTTTACATAAAATAAACTGTATATAACTAAATTAGCATTTTTCCCCCCTAGTATAGAGGATTCAATCATTTCAAATGTTTAATTTAAGAATCTTACAACCTAAGATAAACTACAATAATAAAAAAATATTTTGCTGTTCAAAGAGAAAAGGTTAAAATGTTGTATAAAATATGATTTATTGTAGATCTGACATTTAATAATTGCTAAATGTGATACGATGTTTGTAAGGGTTTAAGACATTTGAAGGGATTTGTACAATAAGAGTATCAAAATCTGGTGAAAATCTTGCCACAGCAAAGAAAGTAATAACTATGAATTTGTTTAAACCTACGATCCCCCATTAACTCTGTTAAAACCATAGAGACATTGCATGAATATATAATATTCTTCACTGAATTCATTTATTTTTTCTCAGTATGTGTCTATTTTTTTTTTAAATTTAATTTAATCTAATGATATTGTTGATTTTCATTATTATATTGCTGTTGATTTCTTAATGTTTAAGTATATGGTGTGAATATATGTTACAAGTATATACAAGTCATATATATTATTATTATATCATGCATATAAAATGATTCATTTTCGCCAATTTCTTGTTTGTATCTCATATTTCGATGTCTATATATGTGGAAAAATACCAAAAGATATAAGAGGACAGACCTTAATTTAAAATGTATAATAATAATGAAAATAATAATATATGTTGACTTATGTATATTTAATAAATGGTTCAAATTGTTGAAAAATAAAACATGAAAATCAAACCATTATAACAATTTCCATAATAATCAAAAGAAACCCCTAAAATATACATGAAAAAGTGTTTATGACAAATAAATTCCAACTGAAAAATAAGGTATTTTCTGCCGCTCACAGTTAAGTCGATCAGCTCTGCCTCAACCTTCATCCCTCAAATATCTCTGACAGTGTGATGAATTCCATCGAACTGCTTGAGCACAAAATCAAACATCCGTGAAGAAGTTACTGATTTCCAATATTCCTGACTCTCCCGAGGAAACTAGTCTTGGATAAAAACATGGGCATCAAATCAAATGACGGTTTGAAGCTCCTTTGTTTTTATGTAGCAGGAACTAGGAGTGTTCTAGCTGTTCTTGTTGTGATAAAAGAGCTGAGCCAGAAGCCATAAACTTTCCTTTGAAATCTCCATTCCTACTCTCACCTGTGGTCTCTCTCTGAAGAAGCTTGGTAATCTAGGAGGGACTGGAAGACTGGAGAGAGGAAGACTCTCAGATATTAAACTGGAGTCCTCCAAAGACAGCGAATCTTAGAGTGACGGCTCAGGTGGATTTCTGCGATGGTTGGAAAAATCTTACTCGCCTCCGGGCAACTGCTGTTGAGCAGATTATAGAGAAATATAGTCGGTGCCTCTGGACCGACCTGAGCCGTTGTTCTGCTCAGAAATGTGTTTTTATTTCTTCCACTGCCGTGCTGGAGTTTTATCGTACGCTTCCCCCCGTTGTTCCGACGCCGGCTGACAGTGAGAGATAGCATTGGCCGCTCCTCGCCATGGCGACGGCCCCGCAGCGTCGCACACGAGAGTTTCCCGGGAAGACATTTGTGTGGCGATGGAAGATAAAAACTTATTTTTACTGTTGACTGACGTTTGTTCGCGGCCGCCCAGGAGAATTAGAATTATGGGATCTGCTTCTGCGGCGAAACACTTTCAGGCACACAAAAGAGAACACCGCAGGAAAGCACCACTTCCTGTTGATCCCTACATTAGTGGATTTCTTTTTGAAAAGTCAAGATAGTTGAACAAAAGCTCTTTAAATGACTGAGCTTATCAAATGAACAACGGTTTGTGTAGTCGTTGGAATTGTAGCGTACAGTCCCTCATTTAAAGCGGTTCTGAAGACCCTCGCATTAAATGAAAATCTGCGTATTCACAAACTTTTCTATCTTTTTTTAATCTACAACATTTATTTAACGACATGTATCGGAACTTTAAATCTCAACATTGCGTATGAGGTGCCATCCCTCTCAACAACCCTCTCAGCAACGGTGAGCTTAACAAAATACCCCAATGCTTTGCCGCCCAGCAAACAGATCACAGCTATAAAACCTCATTTTAAAATTAGCAACAGATGTAGAAATGGTATACCTTATTGTAGAATAGTAAAATAAAGGTAATTTGTAAAGTGCATTTCTAGACCAGGGTCACAAAGTGCTATAACAATCAAAGACAATATACAGCAAAAATACATGCAAATACAAGGCCAAGACACATTAGACAAATACAACAGTCCCAGAAAATCAGGGAAAACCTGCACGAATAAAAAAGTTAAGATGTTTAGTAGTCAGTAGATCATCAAACACAGAAGGAGAGGAAGATCGTTCCAAAGCTTAGGAGCAACAGCCTGGAAGGATTTCTCTCCTCTGGTCCTGAACCGTGTGCGTGGAACCATCAGTAGATTCTGATACCCAGACCTCAGAGCCCGAGCTGGGGTGTAAGGCTGGATCGGATCACTGAGCCCCTTAACATGAATAGATCTGAAACTAACAACCAAATAAATGATTGAATCCAGGATTTATACTTACAGTATGACTGACATGATATCCTCTCCAGTGACGGACCTAAGGAGCTTGTCCAGAGACGTCCAGAAACATGTTTGTCTCTGAGACGCTTCCTCCTCTTCCTTCACACCTCCTTTTTCCCGCTCAAAGATGGCGGTTCTGTCAGCGCAGGAAACGAGCAGATGTCAGACTTCATCCGTCTGGACCGAAGAATCTCAAGATCTTCACACTTTTGGTCCGGACTGTTCACTTTGATCGGCCCGGACACGGTTTGGTAAACAAACTCTGAATATTGATGTCTTCGTCAAGTGTCAGCTCCTGGTTTGTGCTCCTCGAGTCGGAGTTGAGGTGTGAGGAAAAAAAACAAGAGTCTTGTGTTTCTTATTTTACTTTTTAAAACACTTCAGTATCACCTTAATGTTTTCAAGTCCACTAACGCCTTTTCTGAAGCTCGTGGGCAGAATATGGCGGAAGGACAAGCTTTAATGATTATTTAATTTAATTTAATTTAGTCTAGTGTTCTATTGCAAACTTTATCATCCAATCAGATCCCAGAAAAAGAAGGATGAAACGCATACAGATGATGACGAGTTGATGCATCAAATATGTCCTGTTCCATGTCTTTTTTCATACAAAGGTTCACTAACCCGGCAGATGAACCTACTTTTAGGAAGTATAGAAGTTAAATAATGGAAATAAATTATTTCTATATCGAAAGATTGAAACGTTTTTTTAATTTATTAGCTTTTAGAAAGAAAGATTAACTTGTTTTTGGTGTTGTTGTCTTTTTAAATAATGTAATAAAAAATTGTGAATATCTTTTAAAAATGTGTTTATTTTTTATTTTTTTACAAATACATTCTGACAATTACAATAATACTAAAATAAATCTTCTAAATATTTGTAGGATTTTAGATGTAATATAATATATATAGCCACACTTTTTAATTTGATTTAAAAAGGCTACGAATTTGAAATAATTAAACTTAGAACAATATTTTACATTTTTTGTTTGATTTATTTTGAGTTATTATAAGATTCTTAACCTCTACGTGTAAAAAAGATAATTTTGAAAATATTCACATTTTTGATTCAATTATTTATACTTTCTTTTATTTAAAAATCCAAAGTGCAATATAGAAATTATTTTAGTAAAAAAAATCCTGAAACTTAATCAATAAAAAGAATGTAAATTTGCGAAGTTAAATTCAAACATTCAACATTCTAATGGAGATACTCCTGTAAGACAGTCAGTCTATGAGCAGTGACAGGAAGTGTTTCAGTCAGAAAGTTGGGAGAGTCAGACACGGGTCTGTTGACGGGAGAAGTGAGCGGCGCCTCAAGCGTTGCAGGTATCAATACTCCCTGGCTTGTCTCAAAGATGCAGACGCAGCGACCAAAGACGCCGCCAACACCCGGAGTGACATGAACATGAACCGGTTCGAGCTGAAAACTGCTGAATTGGCAATTTTCCTGGTGTTCCAATCTCCAGTTTTTTTGCACTTTTATTTTTCCGCGCGGGGCTCGGAGGCTCGAGAGCGCCGACATGTTTGACCCAGTTTTGACAGATGATTTACTTTGCAATTTGTCGCAGAGCTCTCTGCTGCTAATGGATCCGTAATTGCGCTTTTATTCCACGTGAACGAGCCCAAAAGAGCGGAGGCAGAGCCGATGGCAGGAAGTCGGGAAAGTTGGATCTTATCTCGAGGCCCGAGCTTCGGCGCTGGAGCTCTGGAAGAGACGATAAAGACTCTTTAATGTCGAACTTTAGATAAGATGAGTGAGCGAGTCGGTTGGGAGGTGACTCGTGTGTAGAGACCGAATTACTGCTCAGAGCTACGGAACAATAGTGTCCCAACTACCCACGCTGTTGGATTACGTTGGATTATGACTACAAAGAGTGTCAGATGACTCGCCACTGGCATCGGACAACTTGAAACTTTTTTTTTTTACTTCAAATGGCGTCATGGGTGGGATGGTAGAGATGCATTTGGTAGGATTAGTGCAGTTAAGATGAGGAATGTTTTTTTCTCAATGGGCTGTCAGTAACTTTTTTAGATGTAAAAACAAAAATACAACTTTATTACTTAATGTTCTACTAAGTATCTTTGTCCATATGAGGCTACTCCATCCATCCATCCATCCATCCATCCATCCATCCATCCATCCATCCATCCATCCATCCATCCATCCATCCATCCATCCATCCAACAATTCAACTTGTGTGTCTTATTTTCATATCGTATTTTCTGCCTTTCTTGCGTCTGTTCTTCGGCTGTTTACGCCCACTTGACCCCGATTACCAGTATCAGCGCCCTATAAATATAACAGGCGAGATAAAGAAGATGCTGACTGTGACAGAGAAAACAACAATGTATTGAAATGTTGTTTTTTTCACACCTCTAATCTTTTCTTATTTTTAACTTATTCTTAACAACGTTTAAACTTCTTTGTAGTTGATCTACCTATAGTGTCTCTATTTTCCGCTCAACAATTTCTGCACCAGCAGGAACCGCACTGCACTTTTGGGCTGTTTTTTTTACAAGTCTCAGTGCTCAAATCTCAGCGTCAGAGCATTTCCAACTCACAGCTATGACTCGTTGTTGTTACTAAGCACATGAACACCATTGTGACCCTTTATGGACTCTCCAGGAGTACCAGGCATTTACTTACACCAGAAGAATCAACTCACTGACATGAACATTGTCCTCAAACAGAATTCTCAGATCAAACTCTGGGACTCTGTTTCGGAATTTGTGCGGAGCGTGTTTTCGATTAATTCATAACTGCCTCCAAGAAAAACAACCCCCGCCTGCATTGACAAGACGACGTTCCTATATTTCCTCGACTCTCTTCATGAGTGCGATATTGACAGACGCAGAACTAATATGAAACGGGTCGATGTGGAATCGGACAGATAAACTGCCAAACGTGTGCTGCATTGGCAGCGCGCGGCAACATAATGAAATCCGGCTCACTAATTCTGGAGGTCTGCTTCCTCCGCTCAGTGGTCCATTACGCAGAGTCGCGGCAGGAGATTCAGACTTGTGTTGCCACAGATTGATTTTCACTGTTGTTAATTTTCCGCTCTTCCTCTGCTTCATGTTTCAGCCACCCTGGGGACCCTGGAGTTCAGTCTGCTGTACGACCAGGAGAACAACGCGCTGCACTGCACCATCAACAAGGCCAAGGTGAGAACATCGCCCCCCTGAGGTGTAACCACGCTAGTGTGTGAACGACTGGGTGAACTTACACGGACCAAACTTTCAGGCTTTCCGTCCTAGAGCTTCTCAAGCTTCAAACGCCTTTTAGTTGTTCCACTGAATCAGTGACTTTTCGATTCGGCCAGAGGTCGCGCTCAGACCAAGACCGAGTCACCGACAATAAGTAAAAATCTGTCTTGAAATGTCAAAAACTTTGTATGATTAAGATTCTAGTGTTGGACAAAGTCAAGACTTAAGGTCAGTACTCGGAGACCTCGATTAAAGCCGTGAGATTATAAGACCAGACCCTGACGTGTCAACACTAGACAAGTCCAATACTTTAAGACCGACGGAGATTTTACAGATCAACCGTTTGAATGATGGTTAAAACCAAAAATCCTAGCATTAAGACCGAACCTTTGAGGGTCACGGCACAATTAAAATGAGACTTGATTGATGAGATTTGGGAGAACTAACGTTAAAAGTTGTGGGTACTGCAGACGTTTGGATGAGGTAACTAAAGTTTGAGGTGCCAAGACTTCAAGAGTTCAAGATAAAACTAAAATCTGGGTCATTAAAGCCTCAGATACAAAGCTCTAGATGTCAAAATTAAAACCAGTCGATTCTAGTTGTGCAGATCCAGTCAAGAATGGAAAGAGGTGACTGTTAAACTGTTGAATTACTCAGAAGACACGTAGTTCAAGTTGACATACAAAACAAGCATTAGATCTAGAATCTTTACTAAAAGACACCTGAGGTGTCAAGACCAGTCCGGTACGTCCAGGATTAGAGGGAACATAAAAGAGTCAAAATGACTTGACCTCGTTCACTGACCATGGAAATACCTTTCAGATCAACATTCCGTTTTCCTGTTAAAAGTGTTTGCCTTAAAGTGGCTGATTTGTTCCTTGTGTTTAGAAGAATTGTCAATATTTTTGTTTCGATGTCTTTGACATTTTCCTTCTTTTTTTTTTTTACATACATAGAAGACAAAAAACCGAAATAAATTAAAAAACAAAACAAAAAAAAAATATAAGGAAAACAAAAGGACAATACAAGAAATCAAACAACTCACCCACCCGCACCCTCCCCGTATCCTGGCATTCGTAACCTAACCTCTAGATATGTTAAAATAATGAGTAATACTTCTGACCACTCTCAGTCGGGCAGAACTTGCAAAGCTTTAAAATATAGCAAAAAAGGTTCCCAAATACCTGTGAATTTTTGTGTTGAGCCTCTCATTGTATATTTGATTTTTTTCAAGCTTGAGAAAAGATATGACATCTCTCAGCCACATTGAGATTGTTGGTGGCTTTGGAGATTTCCAAAGTAGCAGCAGTCGTCGTTGAGCAAATCAACGAGGTGAATTTCACAATCGTTTTTTGGGAAGAGCTCAGATTCAAGTCTTCTGACGGGGTTCCAAAAACTGCTATCAGTGGGCATGGCTGAATTGTTTTCCCCAAAACAGTGGATATACAGTTAAAGTAGCCTGACCAGAATGTGTATAATTTTGAGCAAAGAAAGAACATATGCCCCAAATGACAAGCGGATTTGAATCACCTATCACATTTATCAGAATTATCAATCTTAACTGACTAAAACTAGTATCTGTTTCCACGTACCTGGGTGGTGGAAACGCAACACGAACCAGCAAGAGTCGAACACGTCAAGTAGACCTGGGCCAAGACAAGCCAGTGGAAAAGGGCCATAAGTGGAGACCAGAGCTTTTTAAGTCCTTATTTAAAAAGAAAAATGTAAATAATCAACTGATTTTGGGGAACGTTTTAAGGTTTAAGAACCATGTCAAAACTACGATGATCAGTTATTCAAGGATCAGACAACAAGATCTCCATCAATTGACGACATGTTTCGTCCGTGACAAACAAACTTCCCTGTCGAGATAAATCTGGCGTGGATGAGCCGCCAAGGTCCCGCGACAGCTCTCATGCGTCAACACGTGTCCAGGAGGTAAATTAAGTTGAGGGTTGATAACAGAACCGTGAGCTTTCATTAAAGAGCCCATAAATAAAAAGGCCAGCACCGTCTGGATCTTCACGATGATGATGAAGTGTCTCTTCCGATCCCCGCCGCTGCCTCAGCACTTTGAGCGAGGAGCTCGTCTGGATCCGGGAGGCATTGGTGGAGCCTGGCAGGGGTCCTGGACGGCAGAGCGGGCGCCATCTTGATTTATGGAGGTTATTTTCTGTACTGATCTGCCTCCGACTCAGTCTGGCTGCTGCCCAGTCGAGCGGAGAAATCAGCTCAAAAACTGTTTAGACCAACTTCCACTGTTTCATCCTCTCTCTAAATCCACCATCGATCTCAGCGCTCATCCTGCAGAAGCAGAGGCAGAGTGATGGACGGTGAAATGAAACTGGAGATATGAAGTTGTGGATGTAGACTTTTCATTAGTTCATGGAAAGGTGCTGCACTCCTGTTAAAAGTCTTGTTCCCTTACTTATGACATGTTAACAGCTGAAAATAACTGACTATAACTCCTTAAAGTTTTAGTCTGATCCAACGTCTTTCATGTGTCTCTGACTATGAAATAGTTTTTTTAGTCGTTCCGTCTCATTCCTGCAGAGCCATTTAGGACATTTGATTGACATATTTAATAAATATTAGTATGGAAACTGTTCCCCGAGCAGTGTTTTTTGCCAACATTTTATCTGTAAATTACATTTAATTATTTGAACATAAATCTTGACATCCAAGGAAGACAAAACAAAACTCAATGGTCCCAATAAATGAAAATAATTAATTGTAAAATGATGAGATTGAAACTCAAAAAAGTATTAATACTTAAATATCATATCCTCATACGATTCTCATTTTTAGTTATCAAAACTTGTTAATGAAACCATTTCTTTTAAATTATGGGGTTTTTTTTCTTGTGGAATCAAATATTTTCCTGAGTATTGGTTAATGTTAATATCATAACTTTTTCTCTTTTTTTAAGTAATTATTTACTTTGTTCAGACTTTACTGACACAAACTCTCACAGCGTTTTTGCATCAAAAATAGAAAAATATGCAAACTTTTTTTTTCACACGTTGTTGACCATATTGTTCAGGCAGGAAGTGAGTTACAAAAGTAAAGTGTAACCCGGCAATTTCCAAAATAAAACATTATTGGAATAGAATAGACTTTTGCTTCATTAGTCACGTACAATCACGTCGGGAGAGGAGTACATTTTCGGTGGGTGGGAATTATTACTTTTTATGATAAACAGGTAACAGGTTGATTGTGAACACAGAGAAATAACATTTGAATGCAACAAACTGTTTACACTTATATGATTCAGTATTTCACATCTAAGACCCCAAGACCCAGATTACATCTCGATATGATCCTTGATATGTTTTTTTCCGTGACTGGGGTCAAAATACCAAAACACAAGTTCCCGACTTAACTCTAGTCCTGCATCTTGGTTCCGGAAGTGGCTCCTCGAAGTCCTCTGCCACTTATGCCTTAAATCCAATAGACCTGAATTTCAGTCAAAGATCTACGCAAATATCTTTTTCATTTTCCCTCCTTCCAGGTAATCTCTCAGAGGAAGTCAGAGATTCTTGCAACTCGGTAATTTTAGAAGCAATTCTGGTGTCAGACTTGTGAGTCACAAGGTGACGTTTTAGTAATTATGAGTCGCAGACACATGAAAAGTGGTAAAAATAATATGTCATTTTCTTGAGACGGAGTGAGGAAAATACCAAGATGGACTGAAGTGGAGGGAGAGACACGTGAATGAAACCAGGCTTTGATTCAAATCACTTGATTCTAAAAGACCAGGGGCCTCATGTACTAAGAGGTTGCACGCACAAAAAACATGCGGACATACTTTTACACGTCAAAGTTCATACGTGTCAAAAAGAGTGTTAAAAAGTTCTTGTGACTTCCCGACACGCTGTAGGTGACGTACTTCCTTATTTACTGCGCAGATGCATGTCAGCCTCACTAGTCACGTTGAGATGTTCACATCAGAGTTAAAATAACAATTAATATTGATCAAAAATTACCACACACACACACACACACACACACACACACACACACACACACACACACACAGGAGTGGATATTCAATTTTTTACAAACTTGTTAATATGTTCTCATTCACAAAACGGAGGATCTGTATTTATGTGACAACATCGATTGTTTTATACTGAATATTTCAAAACACTATTTTATGCAATTCAGAAAAATTTAAAGGAATTATGAGCTTGTTTTCATAATATAACGAACAAAATGATCAGCATCTGATGCTTCAAGTCTTTCTCTACGAGAGTCACAGACGTTCTTGTGGAACAACATCCCGTCTGTTTTATCAAAGTGAAGCTTCAGAATGAAAGCAGCTTAAGTTTCCCTCATGGGATCACGTGATCGGAGCGACCTCCTTGAAAAACGCACTTATATAAATACACCATCACATCATTTGTTAATTTGTAAACAAAACTCGTTTATTTTATGAATGTAAGAAGAATCCGCACCTGTTATCCATGTCATAAATGTTTAAAATGCATGAATATTAACTGTTAAATAAATGTTTTCATTTGTTTTTTTCTGATCGCGGAAGGAAAAATCACAGATTCTGGTTCATTTAAATATGATTGAAATATGTAAATGAGGACATGGAAAGGGACGAACAAGTCTGCCACCATTTTCTGGATTTTAGTGTACAACCGTCTTTTAGTAGAAAATCCACAAACTTCTCTGTACATGAGTCCCCTGGTCTACGTGTGCTGTAGACAAGTGTCTGTTCCTTGTGCATAAAATGATTTTGTTTAATTTATAATTTTATAAATTATCCCTCAATACAACTTCATCTCAGGATACACTCTTGTACTTTAAAGCACATGCTTCAACATTCTAGCAGCTCAACAGTATTGTGGGTCAAGTATATTCGGCTCATCATGACAGGTGTTGTGGAGTCAGGAGTGATCTGTGAGCTGACTGAAAAAAATAAGATCGAAGGTGAGACTATCATAAACTCAATTATGGATGAGCTTCTCCGATGGGAGATGAGAACGTCTGCTTGTTTGCTCTCGAAGTAAATCATTTATGTCTGCACAAATAACTTGTTTATAATCACAAGAAAAGTCCTTCATCATCTTCATCATCATCCATGTCTTCCTCTTTTACATCGCCAACATTATTGGACTTACTATCCTCACCACAGACCAAACATTTTGTATTACTCATTTTGATCTTAAAAAAAAGGATATTTTGTTTATGCATATACTATATTTCCCCTTTTTAACTAATTAATGGTAAAATGAAAATATCCTTTTGTGTTTATGTAGGGATTACATGATCTACTTTCGATCCATAAAAAAAAATAAAACCATTTTTCTCCCCAGACAATTCAACTTTCCAGAGTACAGAAAAGTTGTGACTTTTTCTTCATTGCGTCCTCCACAAAACCCAGACAGCAGCCGTGTTTATCTCGGCTGACAAAAGAACATTTCTGACTACTCATCATCACTTCTTCGGCTCCATCTTTATATCTGGTTCTGCGTCACCGAACTCCGACAAAACCAGAAAATTACCACGGAACCGTCCGCCTCAGGAGGCGCCGGGAGCCGGTGAGGCTGACGCGGATTTACACGCTTTTAAAAGTGATTTATCTCCGCGGAAATATGTCAACTCTGAAGTCTATCCCAAGCATACGGCGAGAATGACAATTGACTTCTGCAGGATTCTTCTGTCAGCCGACCATCAGTCCGACGCAATCGTCCGACAAACATCTAGAAGTCTTTACAAACCAATCTGATCTGTTTCTTCTCTTCCCAAGTCCTGACCTGTAGTTGTGGCTCATTACTTTCACCTGGAAATAGAAGGTTTGGTTCATTCTGTCACGTTCTTGTTATTTAAAACTCACCAGGAATTTTTAACGGCGTAGGAGGAACCACGCAGGTCTATTATTGTTAAATAAAAAAAATTCTCTATCCACTAATTGACTTTTATGCTGTATTATTTTGTTTTCATTTTATCTTTCCTACGCCTTTGAATGCACCGTGGCCATTTCACAAGTCATTGAACTTACAACCACTTACTCGTGAGTCAGTTGTTCCGTCCCTTTTTGGTCAGTGAACACAAACTGTGCTGTCTTTAATTGGTCTTTCAATTATAGCATAGCGGTCAAAATCTGAATTTTAAATATTGCATTGTTAGATATTTTGTTCAACTTCCATTCAATATCTTGGTTTATGACCGGAACACCAAATTCATCTCGTGCTTTTTGTTCCAGGTACTCTTTTTTTTATAAAAATGAACAACGTTTATTTATTTTTGTGTTGCAATTAAACCTCCAGCAGCTAGATGGCAGCAGTTATCAGATCCCCCACAGCTAAAGCAAGAAGGACATCCCGCAAGATCCTGCTGATGACTGAGAATGAGAGGATACAGTCCACTCCAGCAGCTTTTAAAGCTGGACATATTTTGGTTTCAAAACAAATGAAAGCACTTACGACTTTATCAAGAGTCATGTGTCAAGTACTCGACAAAACTACAAATATATCCTTGTTCAAGCTCAACTCCTTCAGTCAGGTTGGACTGTTTAAAAAAAAGTTTCCTGGTTCTTTCCACCTCTTCCTGCAGTCTTCGCCATCTTTTTGCCTTCACTCTGAATACCTCAAAGTTCTAGATGGATTTTTCTTTCGCGTAGATACGTCCAAGATTAGCATCAGAAGTGATCGAGTTCCAGATTCAGGATTTATTTGTCTACAAGCCAAGCAGCGGAATTTGCTAGTTTTTGTCTTCCAGCTCCGACTGCTGGCGATAAAAGATTCCGCCGATTAGACCGAATCAAAGAGTGTTCGGCACGTGACCCTCGATGCAGGAGCACCGGGTCTGTGTTCCGGTAGATGTCATTAGAAGATTTAAATTCCTAAGCTGATGTTTCCTCCACTGAAACCTTGAGGAGGTTTTTTTTTTTTTTTTCCTCTGGTTATTATCGGCAGACCTTCCTTCCCTCTCCACTCACATTTGCTCTGATGCTGCAGATTCTGCACAGAAAACACTTTCTTATCCGGGCATCAGCGTCTGACTGAAGAAGTCTTGAACACACACCTTTCCCTGTCATCACCTGCATGCATGTGCACACGCGTGTGTCGCTGATTCTCCCCGCGTCTCTTCAGATTTATTTTATTGTCGTACTTCTACTTCATCGACGAACTGCCACGGAGAGAGAAGAGTCACGGGAATGAAAATCAATTGCGCGTCATATTTTAGCAGCTAATAGTGTGTCAGGATGACGAGCGGTGCAGATAAACAAGGTTGACGTCCGCAAGACCCTTCAAACAAGATGAACTCACCATAGTGAGTCGTTTTTTTTTCATTCATCGTGTCCTGTCACGATGCCATCTGCAGGGCAAAGAAAGGTCGAGAGGTTGTTGGTCCAGTAGAACCTGAATGACCTCAGCTGCTCGTCCGAGCCAGAGTCCACTTCAGGACTTTGGTACTGATCCAGGCGAGGGTTAGACCTTCGCCGCTTCAACCGACCGTTCGGTCTCTGAGAGGTTCGTCTCGCTCTAGAAACCCACGGCCGGTTGGATGAACTCCATTAACCTCTGACAGCGGAAAACACCTGAAACCTAAAAGCTCCAACTTTTGTCACGCTGGTGAAAGTTGGAAGAAAGATTTAACAACTTTATCCCAGTCCCAAAAATATCAACTCCCTGTGGTGCAACAATTGCAAGTTTTCTTTTTAAAATCCTGTTTTTCTAGATAATTCCAAGTTTTATTTAACTAGTGAGACAGTGAATGGAGGGATCATAGTTTTATCTTTTTTATTTTTAGACTAAATCTAATAAACAAAAACAAACATAAAAGGGCTGCTAAAGTGCTATTTATTAACTTTGGAAACCTGTCAACCCTTTTTTTGGGTGTAACTAAATATCAATACACTTGAATTTTGCAAGATTTTAATCATGATACTTTGAATAAAACAAACACAATGTTAATTTTTAACCTTTTTTTTGGGCTTTGAAATCCTATTGATTTTTATCATAGTTTTTATGGCTCACTGTGTCAAAAAACAAAACACTATTTTTTTTTAATAACAATTAACATTCAAATACTTTCATTTTTGTCTTGCCATTGAACGTTGGTAGCAGCAGTCGTTACCTCCTCCCCCAGCTAACAATGCAAGATCCTGACAATGACTGAGGATAAGAGGATACAGTCGAATCCAGCAGTTTTTTTTATATCTCACGTTTGGACATATTTTGTTTTCAAAACAAATAAAAGAAGTTGCGATTTAGTTGAGATCCATGTGGTCTGTAAATTCTGCAACCACAGAGTCAAGTACAAATATAACCTTTCCTACAGAAGCAAAATCTATTTTATCACCTGTATCGGGATTCATATCATTCTTGCCAACAGACAACCCTACTTCTTATTAAGAAAAATAAGATTCTACTCCTCTACTAATTAAATGTTTTTGTTTTTATGTATGGAAATATTTACATTAGCATGGATAATTTCCAGAATTTCTTCAAATAATTTCTTCAAATAATTTCTTCAAATAATTAATTAATATTATATTACATATATTTTCCTAGAGGACATTTCCTGGTGTTGCCTTTGTATATATATATACCAAAAAAAAATGAAACCAGAAAGAATTAATTAGTTGAAGGAGAGAAGAGAGTAAATTCTGGCCAGTGTTGAATTTCTAGAAATGGGCTTTAATTTGAATACATACATGGAATTATTTGAATTTTCATGGTGGTCTTCCGCCCCCTTTCCCTTCACCCGATCGACCTTCCCTCCCCCGCTACATGCTAATTTTCAAGCTACTTTGTGGAGCTGTTTAGACGCCTGCTGAGCCAGGTGAGCGCTCCGTCAGTCAGACATGTGCCGTGTTTTTTCATTAGCCGTTGCTAATTACCACCGAGAAGCCACCAGCCTGGAGGTTTGACAGTGGGGCGTGGTAGCCTAGCAACACCGACGCCCTGAAGAAATGACGACGAGCACCGAAGATTCTTGTCCAGTCAACAAAAGGCTTTCGATTTCATTTCTCCCCCAAAAAATACCAAAGCTCTCTCTCAGACATTAATAACGCATGAGGGCAGGAGCGAGTTCAGACTCTTGATACAAGCCAGCAACCCGAGCGTGGGAGACAAGATGGGTTTCTTCTTTTTCAGAATTATTATCTCCAGAAAGTGACTATCATGGTTGGAGGCCCGGGGTTCAAATCCCTGCTTTTGGGCAAAGACAGAGGTTTGAGAATACAGAATTTAAACTTTGCATGTTACATTAGATTTGTGTGGTTTAAGATCAGATAATTGAACGAAAGAAAATAACATTTTAAGTGTACAATGTTTTTATGTTTTTTTTAAGCATTTTTTTTTTTTTTAAAGTTGAATTCCATCTTTTTAATTGAACTTTATACATTCGAAAGATGTTTAGCAAGAATACAATTTTAAAATAATAATAATAATACATTGTATTTCAGGTGTCTTTCTCTGCAATAAAGGTCAACTTGAAAGAAATATTTACACACATTATATGCATACATACTTTACACACAGAGTATAACATTCTAATTTCAAAAAATGAATGCTCTAAATTGTTTATTTTTGTGTAACCTTTTAAATTCAATATAAAAATGTTGTTGTTAAAGTGCACTTGATAACAAAATATGCCCAAACAACAGCTTTAAACGCTGCTGGAGTCGACTGTATCCTCTCAACCTCAGTCATCATTGAGATCTAACCGGACAAAATATTTAACCCTTTATTGAAATGTAAACCATAAAATAACTGATAACCGTTGAATATCATCGATACAATGCCTGTGAAAAAAAACATGTTGATATTTAATGTGTTGATATTTTTTCACTCCCCTTAGTGTGATTCAATTTAGAATTAAAACACAAACGTCCTTTTCTATCTTCCTCCCTCGAAGGTTCATAGGAGCATCAAGGTGTTGGCACCTCAGAGCGCCAGCCAGCAGCAGAAACACTCCTAAGCTTCACGACCGAATGTAAAAATAACGAGTGTAAAATGACTGAACCAACACTCGGTTAGCGTCAAGCATGCACTTAATTACATTCCCTGTTTGGGTTTGTTTGCACTGGAACAACCGTGAATGTGTGTGTGTGTGTGTGTGTTTAAGTATGTGTCTCACAGCATGTTAATTTAATTTCCTCATCTTTATGTTCTCATTATTTTTTTCTTCTCTCTCCCGCACACTCTTTTGCACGCTGTCTTTTCTGTGTGTTTGCCGGATTAAACAGCTTCCTGTTCCACGATACAAGAAGGTAAGGCGACGCGGGTTCAAATCCCAGAGAGTGTTTCCTGTTCCTACCTAGACGAGTCTGAACCCTGTGAACCCTGTCGCCCACTTAACCTCCCGATCCTGATCCAACACTTTCCTTTTTTTTGTCCGTGCTTCGTTGTGTTCGTGCGATGAACTTCTGCTCATCAAGGAAACGGTGGGAATCAAACCGACCACCCATCGTCATATTTAAGTGAAATCTTCCGTGGAGATATAAAGTGTTTACAGCAAGTCCTTTAGAGAAAAAACTACATTCATGTAACAAAAAAAACATCATAGAAAAAACATAAGAAAAATAAAGTAAAACATGTTTTTTAAAGTCCTCAGCTTAATTTAATCAACCAATAGAAAAGTACCTTCAGAATCCAAGTAAAGGAAAAACCCAGGTTAAACCAATATAAACAGAGAAGAAAAAAATATACAAAGAAAAAACAGGTGAACTGTCGTACAATATATGAAACATAATATTAGAATATTTTATTGGAAAAAGTCCAGTAGAAAGTACTTCTTCTAGTGAAAATATAAAAAAGTCAGTGTGTGTGAATCAGAGTGTTTCACTTCCATGGTCGCATTCCACTTTTGAGCGCCTGAAGGAAGGAAACCTGGAGTCATGTTTCTAGAGACACACACACACACACACATACACAGGCTCATTGTGGCGAAGACACGCTCGCACTGATTGTTGCTAGGTGACAGAAATGATGTGGCGCTCGTTGATGGACGCGAGTCACATGATGAGTCTAAATTGAATGTTTGGCACTTAGCAAAGGCTCTGAGAGAAGTCGTCGCACCTCGACTGTTGAGACGGGAACCCTGCTCGCTGTCGCGATTGACATCTCGCGTTGAAGGATCACACTTTACTCGTGGTTGGGCCGTTGAGGTTCGTGAAACAGCTATTTGGAAAAGCCACTAGATGGCGCTCTAAAATGACTCCAGGTTTAATTTAATTGGACAATTGGAGCCAGGAGTAGGAGGAAATAATAGAAAACCATTCACAGTTAAAACCAAGTCATGGGACGTCTGCAGGTTTGTGGACCTTGACCGAAAACCAATAGGACCACCAGGTCCATCTGGACTGGACCGTTTGCCCTGACGTTCTGACGGCCATCATTGTCAACGACTGCAAAGTCAACCTGATGTTTCGTGGTCTTCGCCCAGTCCTTGCCAGAAGATTCAATTTCGACTCGCCCATGAGTTGACCAGGCCGATGAAAGTGAGCAGCAGGGAGCCCCCTGGTGGACAACGTCCTCACTTTTAAATCGGACTCAAGGCTGGCTTGTGCTGCTCTGTTGATGACTATATGTTCGTGTCTCTAATGGAATCTTAAACCATCTGTTGTCTTACCATCCTTGGTCGTGAGTGATATTGGGTGTGACGTGTACCGTCGTGACCCCTTTAACCCCTTACACTGACCCCCCTCTGCTGCTGTCATGGTATCGACAGGAGCTGACAATGGCGGCTAATGAATAAGGGTCTTCTCCTCAACTGGCCTTGACCGCCAGCCCCCCTGAGTTTTAACAACCCTGTTCACGTCACACAGGGTCACATTGGATGGCCATCACAACAGCCACATGTAAATGAAGATGCATGAGGAGGAGGAGACCCGTCGAGCATCTGTGATGTCAGTTTTAACCTGGTGGACTCGGTGACGTCCAGGAAGTCTTCAGCCTTGACAGTGTTGCAGTGAATAAAGCTCAGTTGAATCGTCGGTGCAGCCGCTGACAAACACTCTTGTTTCTATAAATTTGTCTACATAATGTAGACAATAAAATATATTACAACATATTGAGAAATAATTGTTTAAATTACTGATGTTTTAACACATTTTATATCGTAAATTGACCAAAAAAAGGTTCGGAACTTCTTGACTCCTTCTGACGATGGCTTAAACAAGAAAGACCTGTGTATCCCTAGGATGCCGACTCTTTAGGACTTCTTCCTGTGTCCAGCTTTGTGTCTCCAGTGACCATACACATAAAAAAAACCTTGCTTTAAGAGCCAAGGATGCTGCATTAATGGTCCAGTTGTGATGTGGCCAGGAAACAGATGACGGCAAGCATCAAGAGGTGTTAATGTATAATGTGTATCACAGGATATAAAGCCAGACGTGCACATTGCCAGGATATAGTATCCCAGATACCCTTAACATCTTCTTGCCTAGTTAGAGGATACGCCCAGTAAGATTAACACCCCGGCCCTGACCATGTCCCGGGGGGGTATTAAAGGACTTGGCTGCTGAGCTTTCTAAGGTCCTTCCTGGCATATTTATACTTCTGAGATAAGTCAAATCATTGCAGTTTTTCGTCAGATAGCTTCATTAGTGATTCTGCCCTCGTAGCCTTTTGTTTGTTCCTTCATCAACATCCCTATCCCTGAGAGGGTCAGTGCGACAAGGCTGAGCGACTGTCAACCCGGGGGCCCCTCACACAATTGCCGCTTTTTCCACTACACAGTTCAAGCTCCTCGACTCGACACAACAGATATGCTACCTAAACAATCTGGGTTTGGGCCACGTATTGTCGTAAAACTTTAAGGCAATGGTGTACAAAAAAGGTCTGGACCGACGTACCATTCTCCTTATCCGTTTTGGGAGTCACGCTGATGGCCCTTCGGTTATGTTACTGTCCTAATATTCAGTGGCCGGCAAACGGTTGACGCACCTTTGCGGTATAATCCGCTTCGACATACAGTGCTGATGGAAAGGCAAGACAAACAGGGTACTGGTCAGATATACCGTATTTTCCGGACTATAAGTCTCTCCGGAGTACAAGTCGCAGCAGCCATAAAATGCATTATAAAGAAGGAAAAAACATATATAAGTCGCACTGGAGTATAAGTCGCATTTTTGGCGGAAATTTATTTGATAAAATCCAACACCAAGAACAGACATGTCATCTTGAAAGGCAATTTAAAATAAAAATAGAATAGAGGCAACAACAGGCTGAATAATTGTACGTTATGCTTACGTTACATGACACAACTGAGAACGTGCCTGGTATGTTAACATAACATATTAAGAGTTATTCAGATAACTTTAGCATAAATAACATGCTAAGAAGTTTACCAAACCATCCGTGTAACTCCAAATAACTAAAATCCAATGAAATCTTCATCCTCGGTGTCACTTTTAAACAACTCCGCTAACTCCGGAGGTAGGAGATGCGGCGCTTCCTCTTCTACGTCGAAATTATCAACACAGGCCTAGAGCGCCCTCTTGTGGTTTAGTGTGAAAATAACATGTGAAATGATATACCGGTAATAATGTGTCAATAATTTCACACATAAGTCGCTCCAGAGTATAAGTCGCACCCCCGGCCAAACTATGAAAAAAACTGCGACTTATAGTCCGGAAAATACGGTAGTAGGACAAAGACGGCCTGGTGGGGAAAGGGCTACGATTGCCTTAAAGAGATATAATGAAAGGGACACCAACGTCACTGTGAATCCTCATCAGTAAGTAATACTCCACTGATAACACCATCTTAGCTGTGGTCCACACAGGCCTCACCTTCCTGACGAATAAAGACATCTTCATGCTCTTTATGAATTTAAATCCATGGACATCCCCAACACCCCGGTGCAGTGAACAGTTATCAGGGGCAGCGTCCCCACCATCATGGACACAGCAAACGGAAGTAGAGCTGTCGTACTTATGAAAGAGTCCACCTACACTCTTTGGCCATCTTCCATCCGACAGGAGGCCTGGCACTATCCAGAGTAGAACCACCAGACTGTGGAGCAGCTCTCATGTCCTTGAAATTCCTCAACTATACCTGACCACATTGACCCGAGTGAGGACGGTGAACAAACAAATTGAGTACGATGGCGATGCCGTCTCATTGTTTGACTCCTGAAGGGTGAGTTACAAGAAAACACGACGGGATGGTTCCAGCGAAGACAACAATGGTGTGAGATGAGAATAGGAAACACCTGAGCTGTCCGTCCGAGGAACATGTGGCCGCTCCACTCGGCTGATTGCTGCATCCGACGGTGAATACTCGCTTGATCATAATTAGTCGGGTCTGGAAGGAAAAATGACCACCGCGGCAGACAGATGGGTAACACGCATCGACACACACACACACACACTCACTCACACACTGCTGTGAATAACAGCCTGTAAGTGCTGTGAAATGAGGTTGAGCTCTTTTTTGTTTGCAGATTAATCAGTTTCCTTGTCGTCGCTCACAGGAAGTGAAGTGTGTGAGCGCGCGGCGATGTTGAGTCAGCGGTGAAGTTCAACCTCGGCTCCAATTGATTATAGTGTATCGCTCGGTGTTTTTATTTATGTGGGTGGACGAGTGGACCTGCACCTCTCAGTAGAATCTCCCAGACGAGTTAGTCACATCCCTGCCCTGCCTCCCAATGTTTGTTTGAATGAATGATCATTCGAGCTCAGCACGTTTGCTTCCATCTCAGGTTTACCCTTTTTTTTTAAGGCCGTATTGAAATGCTGCCATCTAGTGGCCGTTGAGTGAAAAAGATATAGTTGATGAAAGTAAAGGTATTGGTTTGGCCTTCATGGCATCTTACATAGTTGAGGCCAATTGATGTTTTCTTTTGTTGCATGATGTGTTTTGTTTGTACTCATGTAACTATATATGTCGCAACAATTCTTATAATTCGAAATAATAGGAACTTGTTGAGTCATCAGGGGCGCGATTCTCTTTGGATTTCCGGCTCCTGAACCAAGAAAATATCTGTGCAGCAAGTAGAAAAATATGTCAGAAAACAAACACTACATATATTTCCGATTTTTCAAGTTATTTATTTAATTTAAAAAACATGAAGTTCATACAATCTAAAGATTATTTACATCCGAGTTAGGAACAAGAATAATTCTTTATTTGAATTGTTAAATTTCTCAATAAAGTGGCTAAGCTAAAGAGCTACGATTCGTTCATTTTGGCAACGTTAGCTTCCGACAACATGCATTCTGGGACAAAAAAAATTAAACTGGAAGAATCACTGACTTAACCAGCCGATTGTTCTCAAACCATTAGGATAACCTAATTCAAAATGACACTACTAGTAGTGGAAAAGTGGCTCGAGAATCTCTATAACATGTGACACATGGACTTAATTTTAAGTCACAGGACTTAACTACAGTTAAATGTTGTTCTTAATGTTTTATTATTACAATAGCTTATCTAATGCTATACTTACTTCCTAGGAAGGTAGGAAGTGATGGCCTGTAGAGGGCAGAGCATGCATGAAGTAGATACAGTCATTTTTATTACATAAGAGCTGATTCTGAATCAAATGAAAATCAATTGATTTTAGGAGCTAGCTGTGCTCGAAGATAAATATGTGGAAATACCTTTAACATAGTAAACTTGTGTAATAGGAAAAACTGAGAAGTGAGGAGGAAGCAGCTTTTCTGGCTCCTGGTTTCTATCTAACCGAATCACTTTAGCTGTTTCTCAGGCGTTTTATATCCTGATCTGAGCCGGCGGCGGACCGGCAGCAGAATCAGGCGACCAGATTGGGGGGGAAGGGTCACGGAGGCGCTAAGATTGAGGTTGTAAAGTGACTGTTGACGGAGAATTACCTGATTTTCATGATACGCTGCAGAATCTTTCAGCCCGAGGTGATTTTTTTCCCTGCAAACCCACCGTTCCTAAAACGCTCAATGAAACACAAATCCCCTCGAAGATATTTTCCCGCAGACACGAGGGGGCGGCAGAAGAGGGGGAGGAGAGACGCCCCTGAAATGGAGAGAGAGAGAGATAAGACCTATATTGGTGTGGTGTGTGTCAATGACATTTTACTTTATAGTAACTTTAATTAAAGATAAAGTTCAAATTCACTACATTTAATCTCACATAAAGAATGTAAAAGTCAACATTTTCAACTCAGTGCTGATTGGCTGATATAGAATAGTGGGACAAACTCATTAGGTCCAATCTTTTAACTTCACCTTGCGACTGCTTCATGTCCTGCTGGTAGGAACCCAGTCGTCATCACTCCAAAGACGATGGAACTGGTTCCAGTCAAAGTGCTCTTCCTGTCAGAAAAACACGCCGGTGTGTTTGTGTATGTGTGTGTGTGTGGACAGGATCAGAGGCAGCAGTCGAGTCGTTTCAAGTCATAGTTGAGTGTCTCTACGCTGCCAGTAATTCCTGCTGAGTGCGTCGCTCTTCTCCCAGCGCCAATAATTGTGGTCGGCGCCGACGTCACGCTCCCTTTGTTTCTCCTCGCCGGTCCATTAGGGGACGTTCCCTGAAGATCTGGAAACGTTCGAGCGCGCTTTTATAGTGTTGTCCCGTGACAAATTGAATATGCTTATTTGTGGTCATGGACGGTTTCACGTTCAGAAACACACGAAGGATGCAGGAAGTTTTTTAGCATATTTCGTTATCTCTGACTTGGTTCTACATCTGGACTCTGTACAACACTCAAGTCAGCAGGAGTGAGTATTGTTAAGTCGATACGATTCTTATCACAACGCAGGTGCAACAATGTGAGTATATTGGTCATAACTGCTGTCATCTTTAAAAGATGCTGGAGTCTAATGTATCCCCTCGTCCTCAGTCATCGCCAGGATCTCATGGGATTTCATCGTTCCTTTAGCTGTTGAAGATGTAATGCAATCTAGTGTAAATAATATATATCATTTATTGCAAATGAAAAGAGAAAACATTTTATTTATTATACTCTTGAAATATAAACTATAAAGTAACTATAATTTAAAAAAAAATTGATTCAGTTTCCAAACCCACAGAGACCAGTCCAGATATTTGTACTTTGAGATTTAATCACCACTCAGAAGGATTGAACCCGAGCCTACTGCGTTGTGCTACACCGACTCAAGACAGTGTCTACAACACGTAGCCCTACTTAACCTTCTTTGTAAAATGTACTGATTTCATCAGGCATAGTTCGAGTTGACTGATCTGAGCTTGTGTTAAAGCAGTTCGAGAGGACTGAAGGAGCAGCGGTCGTCGTTTCCCTCCATCACATGTGAACCAGGAGACACTGTGGACTGAGTTTGAGTCAAACTTCTAAAATAACTTTGACTTCCAAAATGCGTTTTCACTTCGCCCGCTGAAGTTCTCACCTCAACTTGCAGCCGAGGGTCTGAACAATGGAGGGAAGCGGGACAGAGGAGTGTGAGTGTGGGAGTGTTTCTGTGCATTTAGAGGTAAAGAGAAGTGGAGGTGAACAGAAGGAAGGTGGGAAGTGAAGAGGACACACACACACACACTAAAAGTATATATGCCATAAAGAGGGTTCTTCAACAGTCCGATAATATTTCTCAGTTTCAGAAGCGAGACTCAAAACGATGTCCGATTATTGTGAGTTTGAGTTCTGAATATCACCAGTTTCACCCCCCCCTCCCTCCCTCCTTCTCTGCAGGGCCTCAAACCTATGGACCACAATGGGCTCTCGGACCCGTACGTCAAGTTGCACCTCCTGCCTGGAGCTAGCAAGGTACGTCCCCCGTCCACTGGTGATGACATCACAGGAAACAGTCTCTATGTTTGGATGTTGGAGGTTTAAGATCCAGACTCTGAATCTTTGAACCCTCTGCCGGGTCTGCTCTGAGATATGTCTTGTGAATGTTGAGTTCCTCATAACTGTGTCTTGGGTCTGACCCGAAGCCTCCTCCCAGATCGACCAGCACTGTCTTGGAGTGTCTTCTACTGACTCTATTAGTCGAGTCTAATATTCATATTGTCTTTTCATTCTTTGAGCCTCAATTGATCTTAATTATCTGTGTTTTTTCTCTTTCATCAAACATTCCCAATTCAACGCGTGTTGTTGACATCCTTAATCTTATCTTAGACGCTCGTATCTTAATCAGTCACCACATCAACATGAACCTTAAGGCATATTTCATCCAAAATTCAAACTTCATTAATTTTCTACTCATCCTCATGTGGATATGAGATTATTTTCAGAATAATCTGTTCGTTTTTAGAGTTCTAGGCAAAGAGTTAATTTTAATGTAGCGACTGATACTTGGTGTTCTTCGTCCAAAAAGACATTTAAAAACATCCAAATACCTCCATGGTGCTCGTCGGTAACATCTAAGAGGAATTGTCCTGAAAAAGAAACTTTAAAAGTATATATTTTAAGTTTGTAGCGTAAATTATAAGTCACTCAGCTGCTGCTTGAAATCTTTCCTCATCCCCATCTTAAAATAAAGACGCGTTTCATTATTTTCCGGAACAATTGCTCTTGTCGAGGCTTCAATTCAAGATGCGTGTTACACACGAGCAGTATGGAGGAAGTTTTTAAGTGAGTCATTGTTTCTGACGAAAATAGAGCTGGCCTAACAGCTAGCCTAGCAACACCTGCTAAAATCAAGCTTAAAATATAGACCATTTTCTCTGATTGTTTCCAGGCTTTAAGATGGACAAACAGTAATGAAGTATTTGTAAGTAAAACGGTCAGAACTCGGGTCCGTTCCGGGAGTTCCAACACGCCGTCACATCCGGGTCTTATACTTTGCTTTATGGAGACAAATGGTCAATGCAGAGTGTAACTGGTCGTTTATTCGCCGCTTCAAGTCAAACAAAATACAAGCTTTTAGGATCGATCGGACACGCTATCTGCCGGCAGCTCTTCAGGGTGATAGCTCCGGGAGAGACGGTCTCGAACAATAGAAACATCGCTATATTTAAGGCAAATTTCCGGGCCGAGAGGTCCTCCCCCTATCGCCCTATTGGTTCCTTCAAACTCCCTGTGGAGAGTTCTTCCTACTTTGTTTCCTTTTCTAATCATTCAAATGTTTTTGGGTGGGAGTTCCTGTCTCATAGCCCCCCCCCCTCACAGATGTGTACCTGCTTCGTTCTTTTGATCCACGACCCAAGGTGTGAAAAGGGCAGACAAACAGATGTTTAAATAACCGTTGTCATGACTCTACGTCTGTTCCAAGCTTGCCTTGAGACAGTGTAAATCAGTCTGAGTGAAATTTTGCCTGTAACACTCAAGGAACAGATGACTCTGAAAATAATCCCAACCCTTTGTCGACATGAGAGCGAGTAGAAAATGAGTGAAGTTTGAATTCTGGGGGAACTAACCCTATAATCAATGTTGATTTTGATTTATGAGTTTGAAACCTGTGCCGTAGGGTCACCAGAGAGATTCTCTCCGCACCGTAGAGTCCTGGTGGCCATCCCTGAACTTCTGGCTGGAATATGAAAATATCGGAGACGCTCCGAGCGCGGCGTCATTAGCATCGTTAGCTCGGTCTGAGAGGCTCATTAGCGCCACTAAAGAGGTCATAAGTTCTGGCGGCGCTCTAATCACCAGTGAAGTTTCACACTCGGGTGCGGCGCCGCGGCATCGCAACACCATTTCCTCCGAGAGCACAATCACACAGTCAAACAGACCCAATTACTCCAGATTAGACTGTTGATTACTGACAGACGTCAGATTTCACAGGAGGAGGAAGACGACACTTCACAATCAACGCCGGAACGTCAACAGACCTGAACCCAACACTGTCATGGGTCAGGAATTTTTTCAGCTTATCTAAAAGATTGCTTTTTTAAAGTGGGTCAAGCCCCAAAAGCAGGTCCTGGAGATGTTTTCAGTGGGTGTCTCGGCATCAAATGATTATTAAGAAGCATTGTTAGAAACATTTGAACCTTATGAAAAGTTACTTATTAAGTTATTTTTATTAAATCTATTAACTGCTTGTTTTCTATTTCTATGTTATTTATTTTCTTAGCTTGGATCTCTTGACGGGGAGATTGTGGGCCCCAAAGCCAGTCCACTTAAAATACCAGACCATCTAAAACTCGCGCAACCACGCCCCTATAACTTCAGCCTATCAGAAGACATGTAGCTAAAACCAGGAAGTGATCAGTAACACCAGAAACTCACACGATTGCGGACGTTGCTGTACTTCAAAAAAGCTAGACAAAGGTCGGAGCGACGGAGCGTCGTAAACAGGAACTGACGCGCAGCTGCTCGCCAACAACTTCACTTAATTGAAAATCTTCTGGTTGACACAGCTGACATTTGTTGAGACGACCTTAGACTCTTACTCACGGTGGCCGACTAGCTTGACTAGGCCTCGCCATCTTCCTCTGTCTTCAGGTCTTGAGTCGCGGAGTTCGCTGTTGCTGACCATCGGATGCCGGCCATCCTCTGTAGGGCTCCACTGTCAAAGCCATCAAGTCGGGCTTCTAGTGTTGTTGTTGTTTAGTGGCCGGACTGTAGATGCGCTGTTTAGTCTGCTGTGTGATGTGGCGGCGGCTCCTGAGAGCTTCCACAGGGACTGTAGGACGGCAGCAGCTTGGGCACGTCTGTGGTTGATCTCAGGCTTTAGGTCGCCAGACTTGGAGATTAAACGAGGAGACGAAGTTTACTGTGCATGAGTTCAAAACGAGTGGTTCAGGGTCTGGGCCTTTCTGCGATGTGCATCAGAATCACAACAGCAGTTACACAAATCACAACATTAACAACATTAACATAAATCCCTACAATAATAACAATAATCACAGCGACATTAATATGAATCCCAACAATAACATGAATCACAACAATATTAACATAAATCACAACATAATTTACACAAATCACAACAATAATAACATAAATCCAGACAATTACATAAATCACAGCAACATCAACATAACTACCAACAATAATAGCATAAATCACAGCAACATTAACTTAAATCCCAACAATAACATGAATCACAACAATCATAACATAAATCACAGCAACATTCATATAAATCACTGCGACATTAACATAAAGAAAACAATAATAACAAATCACTGCAACATTAACATAAAGAAAACAATAATAACAAATCACAGCAACATTCACATAAATCACTGCAACATTAACATAAATCACAACAACATTAGCATAAATAATTACTATAATAACATAAATCACAGCAGAATTTACATAAATTCCAACAACATTAACATAAATTCCAACCACATTAACATAAATTCCAACAACATTAACATAAATTCCAACCACATTAACATAAATTCCAACAACATTAGCATAAATTCAAACAACATTAACATAAATTGCAACAAAAGTTCTAAAAATCCCATGTGTTATTTCATACAAATCAAAAGAACATGATGACAAATCACAACAAAATTACCATAAACCTTGAAATAACAGCAACACAGAAAGCACTTCTTCACCACTTTACTAGCTCCACAAAAGACTGACAACTTTTGTTCGCCTCATCAGCCCAACAGAAGATTTTGTCTCAGTTTGTTACTCTGTGTACAACTGGGATCTATGAGGATCAGCACCTCCAAATGTCGTCACCTCACTGGTGAAGTGACACATTTTCTGTTTCTCCAATTTTTGTTTCTTTATCTGAATTGCAGTAAAGTTTGGAATAATTCCTAACTTTGTTAGCTTTGGTGCTGCATTAGTTGACTTAGCGTTTAAGGTTGTACATGTTTCCACTTTGTCAATTAGTTGTGTGTTTTATAATATTTTATTCACTTTTATGTTGTGTTTATTTTATTTTTATGTTTTTGTGTTCAGAAGGATGTATCATATGTGAGTGTGTTTCATCCTCCATACATGGCGGTCACTCACAAATTAGTTGTGCTTTTGTATTTCAGGCCAACAAACTCCGAACCAAGACGCTGCACAACACCCTCAACCCGGTCTGGAGCGAGACCCTGACCTACTACGGCATCACAGACGAGGACATGGTCCGCAAAACTCTCAGGCAGGAATTCCAACTGTTGGTGTTTGTATGTTGCTGCTCTCACCATGTGTGTGTGTTTGCTGAGCTCGCCACCCTCATCTACACACTTCCTTCATCTTTTTTCACAACATAACCAACACTCTGTAGTTTGTTGTGTAAATGGGTTCAAGTTATTTTAAATGAAATAAATGTTGTGTTTGATTATTATTGTTATTATTGGTTTCTTTTATGTAAATGGATCAACTTTGTCGACTTGTTTTACAAGATAAAGTTTTCATCTGAATCCACAACCCAGTGAGTTCAGCTGCCCCGACACAAACTAACACACAAATTAAGAAACAGGCTGACAAACTAACGCACAGACTAACTAACGCATAAACTAACTAACACACAAACTCTGAAGCTATAATTCTGACCCGCTCTAGTAGAAGAACTCACATTTCCCCGATCCTTAAAACTCTTCACTGGCTGACAGTTTCTTTCAGAATAAATTTAATAATACAATTCTGGTCAGTCACTTACACATAAAAGTATTAACTAACCAATAAAACAAACACATACACTAACTAACTAAAAAACACATAAACTAACAAAAATCCGAAACAAACACACAAACTATCAAACTAACTAACCAACAAACACAAAACTAGCAAACTAAAAAACAAACACATAAATGACAAGCAAACAGACAAAAACACTTACTAGCAAACACACAAACAAAGACACAAACTAGCAAACCAACACACAAACCAACACACAAACAAACTCACAAACAAACACAATAACTAACTAACAAAGAAACTTGTAAAAAAAAAGAAAATTACAAACTAACGCACAAACTAATAAAGAACACACAAACAAACAAAAACATACGAGAAGGAGAAAAACGAGAAAACACACAAAGTAACAAAGATACATACTAGCCTACAAACACTTGCAAACAAACAGAAAAACAAGCTAACAAACAAACACACAAACAAGCAGAAAACTAGCTAACAAACAAACAGACACTTACAAACAAACAGAAAAACTAGCTTACAACATCAAACACTTAAAAATGAACAGAAAAAGATAGCTAACAAAAACAAACACTTTCGAAGAAACAGAGAAGTAGCTAATAAACAAACACACAAACTGACAGGAAAAACTATCTAACAAACAAACACTTTCAAACAAACAGAAAAACCTTAAAACAAACAAACACTTTCCAACAAACAGAAAAACCTTATTACAAACAAACAGAAAAACCTTAAAACAAACAAACACTTTCAAACAAACAGAAAAACCTTGTAACAAACAAACACTTTCAAACAAACAGAAAAACCTTAAAACAAACAAACACTTTCAAACAAACAGAAAAACCTTGTAACAAACAAACAGAAAAACCTTAAAACAAACAAACACTTTCAAACAAACAGAAAAACCTTGTAACAAACAAACACTTTTAAACAAACAGAAAAACCTTATAACAAACAAACACTTTCAAACAAACAGAAAAACCTTGTAACAAACAAACACTTTTAAACAAACAGAAAAACCTTGTAACAAACAAACATTAAAAAAACAGAAAAACCTTGTAACAAACAAAACTTTTAAACAAACAGAAAAACCTTATAACAAACATTCAAACAAACAGAAAAACCTTGTAACAAACAAACATTCAAACAAACAGAAAAACCTTATAACAAACAAACATTCAAACAAACAGAAAAACCTTGTAACAAACAAACATTAAAAAAACAGAAAAACCTTGTAACAAACAAAACTTTTAAACAAACAGAAAAACCTTATAACAAACATTCAAACAAACAGAAAAACCTTGTAACAAACAAACACTTTCAAACAAACAGAAAAACCTTAAAACAAACAAACACTTTCAAACAAACAGAAAAACCTTAAAACAAACAAACACTTTTAAACAAACGGAAAAACCTTGTAACAAACAAACATTCAAACAAACAGAAAAACCTTGTAACAAACAAACATTAAAAAAACAGAAAAACCTTGTAACAAACAAAACTTTTAAACAAACAGAAAAACCTTATAACAAACATTCAAACAAACAGAAAAACCTTGTAACAAACAAACATTCAAACAAACAGAAAAACCTTATAACAAACAAACATTCAAACAAACAGAAAAACCTTGTAACAAACAAACATTAAAAAAACAGAAAAACCTTGTAACAAACAAAACTTTTAAACAAACAGAAAAACCTTATAACAAACATTCAAACAAACAGAAAAACCTTGTAACAAACAAACACTTTCAAACAAACAGAAAAACCTTAAAACAAACAAACACTTTCAAACAAACAGAAAAACCTTAAAACAAACAAACACTTTTAAACAAACGGAAAAACCTTGTAACAAACAAACATTCAAACAAACAGAAAAACCTTGTAACAAACAAACATTAAAAAAACAGAAAAACCTTGTAACAAACAAAACTTTTAAACAAACAGAAAAACCTTATAACAAACATTCAAACAAACAGAAAAACCTTGTAACAAACAAACATTCAAACAAACAGAAAAACCTTATAACAAACAAACATTCAAACAAACAGAAAAACCTTGTAACAAACAAACATTAAAAAAACAGAAAAACCTTGTAACAAACAAAACTTTTAAACAAACAGAAAAACCTTATAACAAACATTCAAACAAACAGAAAAACCTTGTAACAAACAAACACTTTCAAACAAACAGAAAAACCTTAAAACAAACAAACACTTTCAAACAAACAGAAAAACCTTGTAACAAACAAACACTTTTAAACAAACAGAAAAACCTTGTAACAAACAAACATTCAAACAAACAGAAAAACCTTGTAACAAACAAACATTAAAAAAACAGAAAAACCTTGTAACAAACAAAACTTTTAAACAAACAGAAAAACCTTATAACAAACATTCAAACAAACAGAAAAACCTTGTAACAAACAAACATTCAAACAAACAGAAAAACCTTATAACAAACAAACATTCAAACAAACAGAAAAACCTTGTAACAAACAAACATTAAAAAAACAGAAAAACCTTGTAACAAACAAAACTTTTAAACAAACAGAAAAACCTTATAACAAACATTCAAACAAACAGAAAAACCTTGTAACAAACAAACACTTTCAAACAAACAGAAAAACCTTAAAACAAACAAACACTTTCAAACAAACAGAAAAACCTTGTAACAAACAAACACTTTTAAACAAACAGAAAAACCTTGTAACAAACAAACACTTTTAAACAAACGGAAAAACCTTGTAACAAACAAACATTCAAACAAACAGAAAAACCTTGTAACAAACAAACATTAAAAAAACAGAAAAACCTTGTAACAAACAAAACTTTTAAACAAACAGAAAAACCTTATAACAAACATTCAAACAAACAGAAAAACCTTGTAACAAACAAACACTTTCAAACAAACAGAAAAACCTTAAAACAAACAAACACTTTCAAACAAACAGAAAAACCTTGTAACAAACAAACACTTTTAAACAAACAGAAAAACCTTGTAACAAACAAACACTTTTAAACAAACGGAAAAACCTTGTAACAAACAAACATTCAAACAAACAGAAAAACCTTGTAACAAACAAACATTAAAAAAACAGAAAAACCTTGTAACAAACAAAACTTTTAAACAAACAGAAAAACCTTATAACAAACATTCAAACAAACATAAAAACCTTGTAACAAACAAACATTCAAACAAACAGAAAAACCTTATAACAAACAAACATTCAAACAAACAGAAAAACCTTGTAACAAACAAACATTAAAAAAACAGAAAAACCTTGTAACAAACAAAACTTTTAAACAAACAGAAAAACCTTATAACAAACATTCAAACAAACAGAAAAACCTTGTAACAAACAAACACTTTCAAACAAACAGAAAAACCTTAAAACAAACAAACACTTTCAAACAAACAGAAAAACCTTGTAACAAACAAACACTTTTAAACAAACAGAAAAACCTTGTAACAAACAAACACTTTTAAACAAACGGAAAAACTTTGTAACAAACAAACATTCAAACAAACAGAAAAACCTTGTAACAAACAAACATTAAAAAAACAGAAAAACCTTGTAACAAACAAAACTTTTAAACAAACAGAAAAACCTTATAACAAACATTCAAACAAACAGAAAAACCTTGTAACAAACAAACACTTTCAAACAAACAGAAAAACCTTAAAACAAACAAACACTTTCAAACAAACAGAAAAACCTTGTAACAAACAAACACTTTTAAACAAACAGAAAAACCTTGTAACAAACAAACACTTTTAAACAAACGGAAAAACCTTGTAACAAACAAACATTCAAACAAACAGAAAAACCTTGTAACAAACAAACATTAAAAAAACAGAAAAACCTTGTAACAAACAAAACTTTTAAACAAACAGAAAAACCTTATAACAAACATTCAAACAAACAGAAAAACCTTGTAACAAACAAACACTTTCAAACAAACAGAAAAACCTTAAAACAAACAAACACTTTCAAACAAACAGAAAAACCTTGTAACAAACAAACACTTTTAAACAAACAGAAAAACCTTGTAACAAACAAACACTTTTAAACAAACGGAAAAACCTTGTAACAAACAAACATTCAAACAAACAGAAAAACCTTGTAA